>NC_043008.1:21559690-21624690 GCF_006345805.1 Octopus sinensis | reverse complement strand
ATCATCATCGTCTTCATCATCATCATCATCATCATCATCATCATCTTCATCATCATCTTCATCATCATCATCATCATCATCATCATCATCTTCATCATCATCATCATCTTCATCATCATCATCATCATCTTCATCATCTTCATCATCATCTTCATCATCATCATCATCATCAACATCATCATCTTCATCATCATCATCATCTTCATCATCATCATCATCATCCAAATGTTTCTTCTCCTCCACCACCTCCTCCACATCCTCAGCCTCTTCTTCAACATCATCATCATCATCATCATCATCATCATCATCATCTTCATCATCATCATCATCATCATCATCCAAATGTTTCTTCTCCTCCACCACCTCCTCCATATCCTCAGCCTCTTCTTCAACATCATCATCATCATCCAAATGTTTCTTCTCCTCCACCACCTCCTCCACATCCTCAGCGTCTTCTTCAACATCATCATCATCATCATCATCATCATCATCATCATCACTCCCCTCTTTCACTAGCATCTTCGTCAACATCTCCGTATCCTTATGGTCACCAACAGCATGTCCAGCCGCTTTATCATCTTCATCATTATCGTGTAGTTTATCATTCTAACCTCCATCACCAACACCGTGGCCATCACTATTCACCAACATTCTCAACCCCATCGCTTCTGTCTTCATCTTCATAATCATCACCTCCGCCATTTTTTCCATCATGGTCACCACCAAGAACAACATCATCAAGATCACCGCTGTTCTAGCCATTCCTCTACGCCAATATTTCATGCACCTTTAAGGCGGCGAGCTGGCAGAAACGTTAGCACGCCGGGTGAAATGCTTAGTAGTATCTCGTCTGCCGCTACGTTCTGAGTTCAAATTCTGCCGAGGTCGACTTTGCCTTTCATCCTTTCAGGGTCGATTAAATAAGTACCAGTTATGCACTAGGGTTGATGTAATCGACTTAATCCGTCTGTCTGTCCTTGTTTGTCTCCTCTGTGTTTAGCCCCTTGTGGGTAGTAAAGAAATAGGTATCTCGTCTGCCGCTACGTTCTGAGTTCAAATTCCGCCGAGGTCGACTTTGCCTTTCATTCTTTCGGGCTCGATTGAATAAGTACCAGTTATGCACTGGGGTCGAGATAATCGACTTAATCCGTTTGTCTGTCCTTGTTTATCCCTTCTCTGTGTAGCCCCTTGTGGGCAGTAAATAAATAAGAAACGTTGGCAGGCCGGGAAAAATATGCAGTGACATTTTGTCCGTGTTTACGTATTGAGTTAAAATTTCGCCGAGGTTGATTTTACACTTCATCGTTTTGGGGTCGATTAAATAAGTACCAGTTGAGCACTAGTGTCAATATCATCGATTTGTTCCCTCTCCCGAAGTTGCTGGGTTTGTGCTAAAATTTGAAACCATTATCCAATGCACCTCTCCTTTACCCCATTACCACAACCATCCAAGCTGTGGCCATTATTTACAATTTTGGCAATGGAGCCCCACCCCTTTGTCTCATTAAATAATCCCTAACATATCCTTAGACAAAACAAATCGTCTTTTGTTGGACTTACTCTTTTAGTAAAAAATGTTGATAGTCATTCCTCAAACTCTGAGATCTTTGTTTGTGTGATCCATGAATACCATGTTCCTATGACAGTAACTCTGAGATTTCTCTGTTGTGCCTAGATATATGTGAGTATCCCTTGTGTGTGTGTGTGTGTGTGTGCGTGTGTGTGCGTGTGTGTGTGTGTTTATATGTGTAGTACTGTGGAGGTGCAATGGCCCAGTGACTAGGGCAGCGGTATCGCGGTCATAGTATCACGGTCATAGTATCGCGGTTTCTCTTCTGTCTTTAATTACTTGAATTCTTCCCTCCAAGACGAGCTGGTTTCTAACAAATACACAAGAGCCATCGTTAGAACGTAGCTAGCAAATACCATGTCAAATTTTAAACTTGCATAGTTTTCTGTTCCACTTAGAGATTGTATTTATAATGTGTGAGTTAGCTGGTTGTTTTTAACTTTTTCTGAAAGCCCTAGCTCATCCAGATTGTCACTTAGGCATTTACTCACAAAACCAAATGCATCAATTATTATTCATACAAATGTGAGTTTATAACCTGGATATAAAAACCGGAGATGCGTATGTATGTATGTATGTATGTATGTATGTATGTATGTATGTATGTATGTATGTATGTATGTATGTATGTGTCATTATTCAATTTAATTCAAGATTTCTACCCAATAGAGAAAGAACTGGCTTCTATGCTAGATCCAAGGTTCCTTCATTGGAATTGCAACATCAGCAATAGGGTATTTTTGTATATATGTATCTATGTATGTATATATGTATGTATGTATGTATGTGCAGATTTGTATGTTTTATGTATGTATTCTCATGCCTATCATAGTTGCATATCTAGACATAAATATATATTTTTAAATGATAAAGTTTTGGCAAGTTTTACAGATTTTTACAGTTCCAGTGATGGATTGGAACTGTATCTTCGAATTAGTTTTCTTCTTTCTGGTTTTGAGAAACCTAATTTCTCAAGATTGGTATTTAGGCAGTATGCTACATATCCCAAGGCCGCAATAAATACAGGTATAAACCTGAACTTGTACTCTGGATAGAGTAACTACAGATGTCTCAATAGTTCAGCATAGGTGTTCTGTTTTTCACGGATCTTCTGCTCTATGTTATCATCCGCTGTGCCGCTAATTTCCACATCAGGTTTGTTGTACTTACATTATATTGAAGTCTTCACTAGCACATTCTATGAACACGTATGGTACATGTATGCATGTATCTATGTATGTTTGCATGTATGTATGTATTTATGTATGTGTGTATGAATGTAAGTAAATCTATGCATGAATGTATGTATCCATGTAAGAACGTATAGCTGTTGGCTGAGAACGTCATGTTGTACAAAGAAAAGCAAGCTTGATTTACTGTTGAGCAGAGCAAAAGGTTTTCGGTTGATTTCTTATATTCTCGCTCCAGCCTTCAGCTCTAGATTGCCTGACAGTTAAATAAAGGCGATAGTTTAAATAGGAACGTCATTAATTTTCTATTGGCACCACGTCAGCTATTCTGATGAAGTATCAATAAAAAAAACTGCAAATTGAAATGTTAGCTCCGGGGGATAAACTACGAGCTCCTTAATTATAAAGTCGGAATTGAGTTATGCTGGACGGACGGTAGCATTATAAACTAGATCTTGTATGTTCTTAGTATGTTCTTAGTACGAATACTTGCATTGTTCACATGGACTAACTGTTCTCATCTATGTATCTTCGTGAATGAAATATAATCAATATCGGTCAGACACTATGGAGAATACAGGCAGCTGTAGCCCTCGCTAGCAAATATTTTGCCGTATGTCAACAATCATGATAATAAAGGACAAAAAATGACAAGAAAAAAATGAATGATCACTGTCGTGACAAGTAGCGGACAGTGGAAGATTTCAATAAAAAAATACACAGAATTTATCTGTTCTATTTCTTCTACATGTTCCGTATGAGTTACTCAGACAACTCCTTGATAATCTTAGTCTCAGAGTTATAGTTTCTTTTCTTGTCATGTTCTCTGGACGATGGTGAAAGGATTGAAGTCGCCGCCCTATTTCGGTTTAATGTATTGATTTCAAATTTTGGGACAAGGCCAGCGATTTCGGCGGAGGTGTATGTATACATATACATACACACATATATATATACATTCGTATGCATATACAGATATACATACACATACATACATTCGTACATACATACATACATACATACATACATACATACATACATACATACATGCATACATACATACATACATACATACATACATACATACATACATACATACATACATACATACATAGGTGAAAAAGAGAACACCTATGCTGAGTTATTGAGCCATCTGCAGTTGCACTATCCAGAGTACAAGTTCAGGTTTATACCTGTAATTATTGCGGCCTTTGGGATATGTAACACACTTCCTAAATACCAATCAGAAAGGAGAAAGCTAATTCGAAGATTACAGATCCAATCCATCACTGGAACTGTAAAAATAAGTTCTCAAAAGCTACTTATTCTATTGAAGTCCAAAGGATGAAAGACAAACTCGATCTGGGCATAATTTGAACTCAGATCGTAAAGACTGACAAAATGCCAGTGTGCTAATGATGCTACCAACTAGCCCCCTTATTTCAGTTTTGATATATTCTTTTCTATTCAAGGTACAAGGCCCGAAAGGAGGCCAGCCGATTAGATCGAATCCTGTACGCAAATGGTATTTAATTTATCGACCCCGAAACGATGGAAGCCTAAGTCGACCTCAGTTTTAATATATTAAGGGACTCTTTGGCACAGAAGCACATTTTTATATTAAAAATTCCGAGAAGATCAACAGCAATATTGCTGTTCGATATTTAGAAATGTGAGCCTTTAGTTATTTTCAGATATAATTCCCTTGTTTAATTTCTGATATTTGTATTCATTAATTGGTGTATTTTGCAATAAATAGCACATATTAAAAGTATTTATTCATATGAGGTTCGATTTGAATGTTTATCGACGCCGTTTGCAATGAATATATTATATAATGAAATGTGTGGATACATTATAAGTCTGTTAATAAAAGCTTGCTTACACGTTGCAAATTAAATGTTATTGCAAATTAAATACGATATTGTAAATTAAATATGTTAATAATTCAGCTAGAACAATAAGAACACACACATACAAACACACAACAATATATATCCATATATATATATATACATATACATACACACATATATATATTCATATGCATATACGGACATACATAAACATACATAGACATACATAAATACATACATACATACATATATATACATACATACATACACACATACATAATTGGAGCACAAGGTTTTGTTAGTAAATGCTTAAAGGAGAATCTGAATAATCTGGGGTTTTCAGAAAGAGAAATCGACCAGCTAATTCGTACATTACAAATGCCATCTGTGAGTGGAACAGTAAATATATGCAAGACTTTTATCAAGTTCCAAATCTGAATTTGTCTGTGTTACCTACATCCCAAAGATAGAGCTTTGTATCTTTGTTGGAAACTGGATCCCTCCTCAGTGGAAGATTGTGGAAGATTCATAGTTATTGAAAACTGAAAACCCATACTTACATGCAAAATCATCAGGGTAATAACCTTATAGTGTGCTTTACAAAGCTCCTCCATATGTGGAAGCACTCCGTCGGTTACGACGACGAGGGTTCCGGTTGATCCGAATCAACGGAACAGCCTGCTCGTGAAATTAACGTGTAAGTGGCTGAGCACTCCACAGACACGTGCACCCTTAACGTAGTTCTCGGGGATATTCAGCGTGACACAGAGAGTGACAAGGCCGGCCCCTTGAAATACAGGTACAACAGAAACAGGAAGTAAGAGTGAGAGAAAGTTGTGGTGAAAGAGTACAGCAGGGATCACCACCATCCCCTGCCGGAGCCTCGTGGAGCTTTAGGTGTTTTCGCTCAATAAACACTCACAACGCCCGGTCTGGGAATCGAAACCGCGATCCTATGACCGCGAGTGCGCTGCCCTAACCACTGGGCCATTGCGCCTCCACTCCTCCACATGTATCAGCTAGCATGTGCCATCATACAGCAGGAATTCTCATTTTACTGTATATACATGTGGAAATCCGTTAATGTCTTCAGAATTCATACAAAAAAATTCTTGCACTCAATCTCACTCACCTGAAGACGTGAAAGTACGGAGCTATTTTTGAATCATATTAATGACGTAATGTATTATCATATGTGAAACACTCACCAATAACCAGCTGATATTAATACAGACAAAATTGTAGTTAGAGTAAAGCCTATTCATTCCATCTTCCTACTTGTTTGTGTGTGTGTGTGTGTGTGTGCATGTGTGTGTGTGTGTGTGTGTATGTGTGATTGTGTGTGTGTGTTTGTACACTTATATATGTCTATTCGTACTCCTTTAAGAATATCTAGAAGTGGACATTATATGCGTGTGCGTATTTGTGTGTTTAAGAATGCATTATGTATGTATATACATGTAAACATATATATGTATATATATCATTTGAATTTAAGACGCTTCAGTTCCAGTCAAACTAAGTTTTGGTATTTCAATTAACAAATCTCAGGGTCAGTCCTTCAAGGTAGTTGCACTTGATCTCTCTACTACATAATTCAGAAGTCAGGACCCCATGATAGATCGTTAGCTACTACACGCATTTGTTTATCTCCTTGTTTCTCTCCTTGTTTTTTTTCTGTGTATCTTTCTGTCGAAGAGCGTAGGCACGAAACGTAAAAGACTTTTTCTATTCCTGAGCGCTATACTAATATATTTGTTTGTTTGTACTCCACCTGCCTTCGTCTTTTGTTTATTTTTGTAAACTTTCCCTTTATATATATAAATCTCTGAGCGAGAGAAATACAGTAACAGTACCGGATAGTAATGTTTATAAGCCAACATAAAGTGGAAGTCCTGTAAAGGACTATGTTACTGTTGATTTAGCCCCAGGAAAATACATCTTTTGCAGCTGACTAACGACACACTGTCTGTGTCCGTATATAGCATTTGCAAGGGAGATCATCGCTCCCATCTCTAGCTTTACGTGATGTTGACACACCTATGTTCTGGATGATGACCGTCCTCAGCGTGAAACAATCACCAGCTCGTGAGAGAAAGTTATCTCTACTCGCAAATATTGTATATTCTTTGAACGACACACAGTCGCTGATCTCGTATCGAGAAAGCCATGTTTTAAATCTGTATGTGTCCGTGTGTGTGTGTGTGTCTGTGTGTGTGTGTGTTGTGTGTGTGTGTGTGTGTATCATAAGCGCAGGCGTGTCTGTATGGCCGACCAAAGACTTATGAGTGGATTTGATAGACAGAGCCTGAAGAAGCCCGTCATATACATACATACATACATACATACAAACATACATACATACATACATACATACATACATACATACATACATACATATATGCATACACACATACATACATATATATATATATATATATATATATATATATAGCAGGATTCAAAATGTGACCGCGTGTGTATCGTTGGCGATTTTTTTCCTCCGTCTTCCCTTCTCTGGATCTTTCCTTTTCCTATGTTTCTGACGAAGAGCTCCGCTCGAAACGTAAAACCCTCCTTCTTTCCTTCCTTCCTGAGCGTCCAATAATCATATATTAGTTCCACGTCCTCGCGTTGTTGTGTTTTCTCTTTGTGTTTTCATGTTTGGATTAACTTTATATATATATATATATATATATATATATATTCTAACGGCGTTGTCCGGATTACTGGTGTTTTATGTATTTAGATTATTAAACAATAAAAATAAAGATATATTTTCATAAATATTTCAAGATGTTTATATTTTATTAAAAAAATATCCAAATTGTAATGATAATAGAATTTCGAACTGAAACTCTGTGATGAAGCACCACAGAGTAAACCATATTCATTGTGTAATTTTTTTGTTGGTATCGAAATGAAGAAATTGCTGCTGCTTCCATCTCGTGGACAACAACATAGCGTTGGCCGTCAGAGAAGTATGTATTAGAGAGATGAAGTCCAATTACCTTGAGGGACTGACCCTGAGATTTGTTAATTGAAATACCAAAACTTAGTTTGACTAGAACTGAAGCGTCTTAAATTCAAATGGAATATCTGTAGGTATGAAAGGAATTTTGGAATAAAGACATGTTCTCCTTTGTGACTACCTGTTATGATTGTTGCTTGTAGGACATGGAGCTTCATGGAAGTAGCAATTAAGCAAGTTCCATTACACAGGTGAGCTGGTTCAAGTTTCCTATGCAACATAATGGGAGCACCCAGGTTTAGTGTCAAGTTATATGGTGGCATCCCAGTGGATTTAAGTCAACAGGGTATTGAACAACCTGATCTTGATCGACTGTTGTCAATTGAACGAAAAGTCTTTTCTGAGGTATCTTTTAAATTTTGAAGACGTTTATGAGTGAGTTTATCAACCATTTCATTTGTTGGAGCTAGTATAGCTGTTTCACATAGCCAGTTTACATCAGTGTAAATGACATATATATTAGGAAATACTTTATCCATAAGAACCCTAAGAGAATGTATCATTTGATCACGTTCAATTTAATGTAGATGAAGTCTTGAGTTGAATTGCCAATATTGCCAATCTTAAAAAGCTCGTATGATCACTTTGTAGTATTATGCTGTTGCTTGTAAGATGAAGTTTTTCCACGTCTCCAAAGGTACGGTCAAGTACCTCTGGAGCTCCACGTTGTGACTGTACACCCGTCCCAAACAATGAGTTGTGGACTCACTTGCGAAAGGTGTTCAATGCTGCCGATATCTGTGCAGGAGGACAAAGATTCAGGTCTTCAGGTTTCTGGCCTCCCTGTCCTGCTCTATAGTTGCGCAACTTGGATACTTTCCAAAGTTATAAGGCACTGCCTGAAGTCATTTGGTGCCACGACGCCTCGTAGGATTTTGGGTTATCGTTGGTTGGATTTTGTATCCAACCACCGACTCTACACAGAAACTGTGAGGCGTCCTGTTACTTGTATGTTTCGTTATGTGGCTTGATTTTCCGAGATGGATCCTTCATATTATGTTCTCGTCTCTGAGGATCCGGTTGCAGTACCGACTCGTGTTGGTCAACCACATACCACATGGCCACGCAGAGACAGGGACTGCGTAGGACGACTTAAGCACATACCAACAAATGATGGATGTAACGTCGCGATGCAACGGCACATACCTGCCATACGTTAGGGAAATCTTATTCCTAACTTTTGGGCATTTCCAAGTCTTTTGAGTGAACCTGTGTGTATGGAGACTATGTTGGCCTATATAATTGACAGTCTTTCAAGGGGTTTGTCTTGTTACACAGTGAGACATTGAGTCTTCCTGAATGTTAAGAATACTCAAATAGATACAAGGAGTACCTCGTTACGTCATCGCTGAAGTATCTGGAACCCGCGCGTTTTGAAACTATCAAACATATTTGAAAGAAATTTTGGAAATGCTGGCTGAGAAGCTTTTAAATATCGATCTATTGATCAACAAGAATTACACCATTCCACATGTTATGTCCTACAATAATTTCAAAATTATCCTTAACATATTTCTCTTTGTATATATATACTCTTTTACTCTTTTACTTGTTTCAGTCATTTGACTGCGGTCATGCTGGAGCACCGCCTTTAGTCGAGCAAATCGACCCAGGGACTTATTCTTTGTAAGCCTAGTACTTATTCTATCGGTCTCTTTTCTGAACCACTAAGTTACGGAGACGTAAACACACCAGCATCGGTTGTCAAGCGATGTTGGGGGGACAAACACAGACACACAAACATATATACACACACACACACACACACACACACACACACACACACACACACACATATATATATATATATATAATATATATATATATATATATAATATATATATATATATACATATATTCGACGGGCTTGTTTCAGTTTCCGTCTACCAAATCCACTCACAAGGCTTTGGTCGGCCCGAAGCTATAGTAGAAGACACTTGCCCAAGGTGCCACGCAGTGGGACTGAACCCTGAACCATGCGGTTGGTAAGCAAGCTACTTACCACACAGTCACTCCTACGCCTATTTATATATATATATATATAGTTCATTCTGCAATTTCGGCCAATTCAAAAATCATATCCATTTTTCCTGTTCGTTTATAATACACTCTTCCTGCCGTATAATGTTTATTTCTTCTGCAGTCCGGTGAAAGAATATGTGAACGTTAAAAATATACGTGATATATCTCATAAATATACCAACGTTGCAAAATTAGATATTATTGTATAGCGTAAGGTACATGGTGTTTTGATTATGTGTTAATGTTCTTTCTTTCTTTCTTTGTTTCTTCGTTTTGCGTTGGTTACAGTCATAGTAGCAATAACGAACGCAAACCTTGTAAACAAACAATAAAATCATTTCTGAAAGTTTTCATATTTGTATACAAAGAATAGAAGAAAGAAAACCGTTTCCTCGTCACGAAACACTCTCTAACAGAACTAATGTGTCAGACGAACAATGAAGTTTCGCTGAGCAAAATGATAACAAAAAAAAGGAAAGAAAAAAAAGGGAAAAGAAAAATACAGAATAGTGAAACGAAAAACTGTGTGCTGTGTGCGTGCTTAGTGGCCTAGCGGAACATATTCAACCTCGAAGTTCAATACAACTGCATAGTAAAGGAAATTATGAAGAGAAATGAAGAAAAAGAAATTAGGACCGTGGGTGTGTGAGAAAGAGAGAGAGGAGAGAGAAGGAGAGAGAAGAAGAGAGAAGAAGAGAGAAGGAGAGAGAAAGAGAGATAAGGAGAGAGAAGGAGAGAGACGGAGAGAGAAGGAGAGAGAAGAAGAAGAGAGAAGGAGAGAGAAGGAGAGAGAAGAAGAAGAGAGAAGAAGAGAGAAGGAGAGAGAAGAAGAGAGAAGGAGAGAGAAGAAGAGTGAAGGAGAGAGAAGAAGAGAGAAGAAGAGAGGAGAGAGAAGGAGAGAGAAGGAGAGAGAAGGAGAGAGAAGAAGAGAGAAGGAGAGAGAAGAAGAGAGAAGGAGAGAGAAGGAGAGAGAAGGAGAGAGAAGAAGAGAGAAGAAGAGAGAAGGAGAGAGAAGAAGAGAGAAGGAAATAGAAGGAGAGAGAAGGAGAGAGAAGAAGAGAGAAGGAGAGAGAAGAGAGAGAAGGAGAGAGAAGGAGAGAGAAAGAGAGAGAAGAAGAGAGAAGGAGAGAGAAGAAGAGAGAAGGAGAGAGAAATGCAGCCAGGGATTCGTTGGTTATTATGAAGAAAATTTGTTGTAACACGAAAGCAGGAAAGCACGTGCTAATTATAGACACCATAATATTCGCCCTTTAACTGTAATATTCAGATATAGGTTTCTAGAACATGTTTGGGAAATAATTTCTCTTTCGTTAGAGAATATTGATTTATATCATATTTTTTATTTGTTTTCCTTTTTTTATTTATTGTTGTTGATTTTGTTGGTTTTATTTCCTTGCGTGGGTGGTCTGGATTCCTTTCAGTCGGTGCGTCTAAATGACAATATTTAATATTTGGTGTTTGTTCGGATTCTCTGATACATGAAGGAATCTAACTATTGCTCTTTCCACTAACATCATGCTATCCATGCTACAGAAAAAGTATTAACTTTTTAAAGCCAACTCTCGACTTCTCTGTTTTCAGAAAAATAACAACTCCAACGTTTAACACGAGCTTATAGGGATATGTGGAGAGGAACAAACAGGTTATAAAAAAAAAAAAACAAGGTAAGAGTGAAAGACGTTGTGCAATAGGGGTGAATGGAAGAATTACTGTAGCAAAAAATTATTGCATCGAAGAAACACGGCGTGAAACAATTGAGTAGGTCGACAGGACGAAAGTACATTTTGGCACTGGAGGCAAAGTCACGCACGTGTACGTGCATGTACAAGAATATACACAGACAGATGCAGAGAGTGACAGAATGAGAGAGAAATGAGAGATAGATATTATATTTCCTTTCTTTAAACACGCAAGGCGTAGTGGCTAATAGCGCGGGCAACTAACCCCAAGATTCCGAGTTCGATTCCAGGCAGTGACCTGAATAATAATAATAATAATAATAATAATAATAATAATAATAATATAATAATAATAATAATAACAACAACAACAACAACAACAACAACATCGAAAAATACAAATTCTTTGTATTACCGTAAATCATCGAGTATAGTCCGCCCTTGAGTATAATGGGCAGGGGATTTGTAGGGGGCTGTACCTCTGAAAAACCTAAACCTTGTGTATAATACGCACCTCTTCTCTAACTTGAGTCAAGGAGGTCTATATAACGTCCTTGGTTTGTAAAACTGTATACGGTAACGTCCTTTATTATTATTGTGTATATATAACATAATGCAAACGAGTAGCTTTTTTGTGCATTTTGTTTGCAGAAAATACAGAAATAACAGTAATAACAGTAATAACGTTTAATAAATGTTGCTTACTGCAAGTTATGGATGATTCTTTTATGACTTCATTGCTTTCAGGCTTAGTTTAAGTTATTTTCGCGCCCGACATCACAAAATGCATCTGAATAAACATTGCCGGACAGCAAATAGAGTCTCGGACATTGCTTGGAAAATAATTTTCATTTTTAACCTCGTATATAGTACGCTCTAGGGTCTTTGACCTTTAAATTTTGGGAACGAAACGGATTATACTCGAGGATTTACGGTATTTAACACCGTTTTCTTCTGAAGAATTCACTGGTCAGAATGGGCCAGAAAGATTTCACATCTTACGATTGGTTAATCTATAGCTTACAGTAAATATACTCGGAATACTTTTTAAATTACCAATATTTTGTCTTTTACTTGTCTCAGTCATGTGACTGCGGTCATGCTGGAGCACAGCCTTGAACGGTTTTAGTGGAATAAATCGTCTCTAGTATTTATGTCTCTTTTTTATGTCTAGTACTTATTCATTAGTCGTTGTTAAGTAGTGGAGGGGAAAGAAATACAACCAGAAAGAGATATACACATGGCGGCGAGCTGGCAGAAACGTTAGCACACCGGACGAAATGCTTAGCAGTATTTCGTCTGCCGTTACATTCTAAGTTCAAATTCCGCCGAGGTCGACTTTGCCTTTCATTCTTTTGGGGTCGATAAATTAAGTACCAGTTACGCACTGGGGTCGATATAATCAACTTAATCCGTTTGTCTGTCCTTGTTTGTTTCCTCTGTGTTTAGCCCCTTGTGGGTAGTAAAGAAATAGGTATTTCGTCTGCCGTTACGTTCTGAGTTCAAATTCCGCCGAGGTCGACTTTGCCTTTCATCCTTTCGAGGTCGATAAATTAAGTACCAGTTACGCCCTAGGGTCGTTAAATCGACTTAATCTGTTTGTCTGTCCTCGTTTGTCCCCTTTGTGTTTAACCCCTTGTAGGCAGTAAAGAAATAAGAAAGAGACACACATACACACAAAGGCAGACATCCATATAGGAAGGACTTCCACAAAGTTTCCGTCCACTAAATTAAAAAATAAGGCGTTGGTCGGTTCGAGGCTATAGTAGAAAACACTTACCTAAATGATGCCGTGCCAAGGAGGTGAAACTGAAAACACATGGTTAAAAGCAAGCGACATGATGAAAACCACGCAGCCCAATTTTTTTGTTTTTACATTATAAACCCATCTCCTACTTAATCAGAGTTTGGAAAACTCTTGAGCAAATCTATGGCGTTTCGTATTAAGCTTTTGTTGGCTTTGTGAAGGAATGGTTTCCACCCCACGAGAAATCTTGTAGAAAACGTTACGTGCACCTGAACGACTCAACGGCGAATTAAAACAAGAACAACAATAACAACAACAATAATAATAATAATATCAACAACAATAATAACAACACCAAAAACAACAACAATAATAATAATAATAATAATATTAATGATAATAATAATAATAATAATAATAATAATAATAATAATAATAATAATAATAATAATAATAATAATAATAATAATAATATCCTTAACTGGACACGAAATGAACTGTCCAAAATAGATAGGAAAACAAGAAAAATACTGACAGGATCTAGGATGCATCACCCAAAATCTGACATAGAAAGACTATATATACAACGTATAGAAGGTGGTAGAGGCCTTATACAGCTGGAAAACTACTATAAAATAACCACCATAGGACTGCAAGAATACCTACTTCAGAAGGAAGGAAAACTGATCCAGATAGCAGCAAAACACGAGCAAAACAAAAAACTGTTCTCAGTATTTAAGGAAGCTGACAAATACAAACAAGAAATCATACCACCTAAAAACACAAAGAAGAAGAAGAAGAAGATGATGAAGAAACAACAAAAGCTATAAAACAAATGAAATCCAAACTAAAAATAGAACAGCAACGAGCCATGATAAAACGATGGCAAGAAAAGCCCCTTCATGGTAATATTGCACTAAACTAAACGCAAAAGTAATAGACAAAGAAAAATCCCAGCAATGGTTGAGAAGCTCAGGACTCAAAGCAGAAACAGAGGGATTTTTATTGCAGCACAAGACAAAGCCTCCCCACCAGAAATTACCAAAACATGTGATGAAAAGGAATATTACAAGTAACTGCAGAATATGTGGAGATGGACAAGAAACAATAAATCATATTATCTCTAGCTGCCCAGTCCGGGCTAAGAAGGAAAATATTCACAGACATGACAGAGTTGGAACCTACATACATTGGAAGCTATGCCAACATTATGGAATAACAACACAGAAAAAGATGGTATAGGCACACACCAGAAAAGGTCACAGAAAACGAGAAAGCAACCATACTCTGGGATATGCCGATACACACAGATAGAGAAATTAAGGCCAACAGACCAGATATAGTTGTCAGAGATCATGAAGAAAAAAAATGCTTTCTAATTGATGTATCAATACCGGCAGATGACAACGTGTCTCTAAAAGAAATGGAGAAACTCTCAAAATACAAACACCTGGAATAGAGATAACTAGAATGTGGAATCTAAAAACAGAAACAATTCCTATCATAGTAGGTGCATTAGGCATGATAAAAAAATATTCAGACAATACATAACAAAAACACCAGGACTTACAAACACATATAACATACAGAAAATTGCACTACTAGGCACTGCACACATCCTACGCAGAACACTTTCCATACAATAACCATCAGAGCATCACAACAAATCACAGCACATACCCAAGGCACACAGAGCTGCGCTCGGTAGTGAAGTGAAAGCACGCTATAAAAATAAAACTACTGAGTAATAATAATAATAATAATAATAATAATAAAAATAGTAATAATAATAATAATAATAATAATTAAAATAATAATAAAGATGATGATGATGATGATGAGTTTATAGAGGACTGTCATGCCAAGTTTTGAGGATTCAGAAAAATTATCCTGTCTACAATAAAATTATCCTGTCTACAATGTGTTGAATTTAGGACGGAATAGGTCGCACATATGCTTTGTAAGTGCGACTGATAATGCTTACAGAATGTTCACCATTTTCGCTGATTCCATGTTTGCACTACATATTAGAACAATGTTTTCTGTAGTTTTTTATAATGATAACAAAATATTATGGAAGATGAAAGTAATAGTGTTATTTTATATAATTACATGTTTGCGTCGCTGAAAATCTTCGTTCTGTAATTGCCTCTTCTTTCTTCATATAAAACGTTTCAGTATGCGAATTTTTCTTACTTTCCTTTATATTTTCTTTTTATTCTCGTCTCCCTTTTTCCCGTTTGTTTTTCATTTTCCTCACTTGGTATGTCTCTACTTCCATAACTAAGTATAATTTATTTTGATATGTATAAATTTCTCGAGATCTTCTCCTCTTACTTAGTAGTCCACTAAGCATCATTTTCCTTAAATTTATAATTAATAATAACATAAAAGCCGTTTACAGTTGTTTTGTAATTATCATAAGCCGCAACGTCTTATAGTATGGCTATTTTGTTATACGTAGTATTTATTCAATTATTCTTGCAATATATGAAGAATAACGCCGTTAGTTACATGGTTTCTGTGTTAAACCTGGGCTCGTTGCATTTGTAGAGGTGGCAGGAACATTAATATACAATGAGTTTAACTCGATATGACACATGTCAAATGAAACGCTTTTTTATGGTTTTCTCCTAGTATTATTCAGTCAGACAGATATTTACAATTATTCACTTCTTCCTAAATATGGGATGCAGCAAATCGCGCCCCTGCATGTAGCTGATTTTGAGTACACGTCATTGACAAAGTCCATTTATAGATCTAATATCACATAACCCAATGTTTCCTACTACTTTTACGAAGATAGTATATGCCTTGAAGGAATTTAGCTACTCTTTCTTGCTGGTCGAGTGTCTTCACTGAGACTTTTACGAAGATAGTATATGCCTTGAAGGAATTTAGCTACTCTTTCTTGCTGGTCGAGTGTCTTCACTGAGACTTCCCCATCTTTGATCCGTATATATGTCTGCGTAATCATCTTTGAAATGCCATTATACCGTGCATTGAACTGTAGTTATTGTTTCCATTTATTAGAGATATTTGAACGTCAATATATAAACCAATCCAGGCTTTGTTCTGGATCTGTTTATGTATTTATTTATATATTTTATTATAGACGACAGAGGTCTTCAATTGCTGTCTTGTTTGATATAGTAATCCCTATGAAAGTTGACGTAATATCATTGTTGAGTTTATGTAAAAGTCTCCATTCTGTCGTCTTCGAATATTTTTGTCCAGATCGATCTTGTTTTCAGTGAATGAATCTTTTGATATTTATTCATCTCTTACTGTATAGTTCTCTCAGCATAACTTTAAGAGCTTCTTTTCTACTCCTTGTTCATTACAAAACGCTTCTTCCTTTTCATACATCTACTTAAAAACGAAGCTTTTATTTTATATTCTATTATGCTTTTCCTTTCCACTCGATCGTCTTGCTTTGATGTCCGACCTCCTGTTCCATTTGTTTCACTATTTGACCTGAGTTATTGACTTCATTACCATTTCCCGTCACGTTTGATAAATCTCTTCAAACCTTTTTATTATTATTATTATTATTATTATTTTTTTACCTTCTCTTTTTCTAATCAGTTATTTTATTTCCTACGATCTTTCCTTTCTACAGCAATTTCACTCTCAGCTGCTTGAGAATGCTCTTCGATTGCAGTTATTGAAGTCCTTTGAGTTATTATTTTATTAACATCATCTTTGTATGTCTTTGCGTGCAAAGATCATATTTAATAACTTAAGTACATATCTCACCTCCAGTCAAATGTCTTTCTCTGATAACTTCAGAATTCCTGATTGTTAATGAAATCATTAACTCATTTTCACCATCATTCTCCACAACAGTGTAAAGGTTAGTCTTGTTTTTCTCAGCTAATTATTCATAATGAATGATTATTTAATCTGCGTTTTCTTTTGGCTTCTCTTCCTTAGTGTGCAATGCAGATTTCTGCTTTCGTTTTACTTGCAGATTTGTCTCAAAACTCCCAGGCTATAATTTCGCCATAAATCACAATTTTTTCATATTTTTAGGCTCGTAATGAATCAAAGTGGATGTTTAAGTGTTGTCAATGTATCACACAGTTTTTCTGTTGTTCATACTAATCAAATATGGGAATCAAAGTTATCGACACAAGGCCTTCCCTCAAAATTACTGGTCTTGCGGATAAATTATACACGCTTATTTAGTGGTGGGTGATTGGCAGAATGTTCAGAGCAGCATGTGGTATTGCTGAATTTCTTCTAACTTTTCATGTTTCGAGATCGATTCCTACCGGGATCAACTTTAACATTCACTTCTCCCGGGCCGATAAAAATATGGCAGCAATCAAATACTAGGAAAGACGGAAACTATCCGTCTCCCCTTAAAACTGCTGGGGAAAATTACTACTACTACTAATACTACTACTACTACTATTATGGTGGGGAGTTAGCACAATCATGAGCACGCTAGGAAAAATGCTTAGCAGCATTTAGTCCTTATTTGCTTCGTTCTGTGTTCAAATTCTGCTCTGCTTTGAAGGAAGTTCTATTTCTCGGAATCCCGTTTTTATGCGCAACGATGTTGTTAAACCCCCGTCAACAGCACCGGGTGTAGGTCCTTCCCGTTTTTTTTTCACGCAGGGATAAATGCTTCACTATAGATCCTAATGGTCGTAAAGACACTATATCAGTGGATAGACTAAAAAGGGCCTTCATAGAGAAAACTGTCCCTGTTCCCACTACAGACAACACACACACACACACACACAGCATTACAAACAAGGCCCACATACTCACATTCACATTCCATTGGGATCGATCAGGTACCGGACAAGGATTCTGGATTATTTTCTGTTTCTTTTTTTTTTTTTTTTACTTAACGTTTGAGAATGGTCAGATTCATTTTTAGTATTCTTTGTAAGAGCAGTCCAGCTTATTTCAGATATCTGATTTTAAGAATTATCTCCGACTAATCGTTGATAGGATGTTGGTGTTGCCTCTCTTTGAGTGCTCTTGTTGTTGTTATCATTGCTATTATTATTATTATTATTATTATTATTATTATTATTATTATTATTATTATTCTTATTATTATTATTATTCTATGTTTGACTTTTGCTTTATATTTGTACAAGTTGGCTCCAAGTCTCACCCAGAGACCTCAAGAGACAACAGGTTGGAAGTTCAGTTGTTGTTATGCCTAGTTGCTATATATTGGGGGGGGGAGTTTTTGGTGTTGTACTAATGAATGTCTAAAAAAAAAAAATTTTTTTTTTTTTTTTAAACCGAAAATTATGTTTGTTTTAAACCTTGAGATTACATAGAGAGTATTTTGCGTAGGATATGAGCAGCTCCCATGAGCACTATCTTTTGAATTTCTGCCATTTTGGGGTTTCCTGGTATCTGAGTTAGGTAGCTATCAGTCCCTTTTGCTATCATTCCCAGGGCACCTATGACAACAGGTATTGTTTTAGTCTTCAGGTTCCACATTTTGCTGATTTCTATTTCAAGATCTTTATATTTGCTCAGTTTTTGGTAGATCTTGACATATACGTTTATATCGATTGGGACAGTCATATCAATGAGGAGGCATGTTCTTTGTTTGAAGTCTTTCAATATGATGTCTGGCCTATTTGCATCTATCTTTCTGTTAGTTTGAATGGTGAAGTTCCAGAGGAGTGAGATGTGGTCATTTTCAAGCACTGGGGGTGGTTTGTGTTCCCAACAGTTTTTTTCATGGGGCAAATCCAGATTTTTGCAGATTACCCAGTGAATATATTGTGCAGCTCTATCGTGTCTGTTGAGATACTCTGTAGGCGCTAGAAGACTGCACTTAGAGACCACATGGTCAATGGTTTCATTTTGTTGCTGGCATACACACGTTGGACTGCTTCTGATCTTTAATATGTTGGCCTGGTAGTTTCTTGTTGGTAGGCATTGATCTTGAGCTGCTATGATAAACCCCTCTGTTTCAGATTTTAAGCCAGAGGCCATTAGCCATTGATGGGTCAGGGCTTTGTCAACATCTGCATTATTTGCTCTCTTTGGGTACTTGCCATAGAGAGGTTGTTCTTGCCATTTATCATTCAGAATATCTAAGGCCGCAGATTTAGCACGGGTTTTCATGCGCTTAGCTTTTTCTGTGCCTGTTTCTTGTATGTCTATCTCTAATTCCGAAATTTTGGATTCGGAATTCACTTAGATATTCCTTTGCCTGTTTTGTTACTGAGTATGATGCTTTCTTGTTTCATGCTTTGAGACAAATTTTAACGTCCTCAGAGTTTTTCAGGTAGGTGTCTAGGCCAATTGTAGCAATCTTCATTGTTATTGCCAGTTGTAAAAGTCCACGGCCTCCCTCTTTTCTTGGCAGATAAAGTCGTTCTGTATCTGCCTTAGGGTGGTGCATTCTATGCATTGTCAAGATTACATATTTCAGTAATTGACCAGTTAACGATATTGAAACTGTAAGTCACAACTGGTATGGCTAATGCATTGATCGCTTCGATCCTGTTTCTCGCATTCAGCTCTATCTTGAGTATTGCTCTTACTCTGCGATAACATTCTCTCCTGATCCTTTCCTTCATCTTTGAATGCCTTATACCTTCTCCTTCAATTACCCCTAGATACTTGTAGTTCTCTTATTATTATTATTATTTTTATTATATTATATATTAATTATTATTATTATTATTATTATTATTATTATTATTATTATATTATTAGTATTATTATTATTATTATCATTATTATTATAATTATTATTATTAAATTATTATTATTACTATTATTAAGGCGACGAGCTCTCAGAATCGTTAGCAGGCCGGGCGAAATGCTTAGCTTTATTCGTCTACTGTCAGGGTTTGAGATCGAATTCCTCCGCTTTCGGGGTTGATAAAATTACTACTAGTTATGTACTGGGGTCGTTGTAATCGCCTTAGTCCATTCCCCCAAAATTTGAGACCTTCTGCTTCCAGTAGAAAGGATTATTATTATTATTATTATTATTATTATTATATTATTATTATTTTATTATTATTATTATTATTATTACCATTATTATTATTAATTATTATTATATTATTATTATTATAATATTATTATTATTATTATTATTATTTTTATTATTAATATTATTATTATTATTATTATTATTATTATTTTTATTATTATTATTATTACTGGCGAGAGCTCGCAGAATCGTTATAACATGCACTAAATGCTTATCGTTTCAAACATTTACTATTATTCCCTTCATTCATCATATATGCAGCCATCATATTTTGTTAAAATCTCTATTGATGTGTTTGGTTTCTTTCTTTCCCTGATGAGAAGATTGCATTGTTTTACACCATTTTCGTCCTTCAGGAATAATACCAATGTTTTCTTCGAAACATATGTCGGAAATAAAAGACTTGAATAACACCTGCGTTTAACTCCATATATTTATCTGTGCGTGTGCCTGTGTTTGTGTGTGTGTGTGTGTTTGTGTGTCTATGTTTTTGAGTTTGTGTTTGTTCCAACAACATCGCTTGACAACCGATGCTGGTGTGTTTACGTCCCCGTAATCTAGCAGTTCGGCAAAAGTGACCGATAGAATAAGTACTAGGCTTACAAAGAAAAGAATAAGTCCTGGGGTTGATTTGCTCGACTAAAGGCGGTGCCCCAGCATGGCCGCAGTCAAATGACTGGAACAAGTAAAATAGAATAAAAGAATGTATTTTTCCATCACCAGATATATTCGATTATACAAGTTTCTCCTGTTTCATTTGTATTTATACATACTTTTGAAACTTTCCATTATTTTCTCGCTCATTTTTTTCAGTTATTTATTCTGTCAATATTTAACTATTATTTGAATTTCATGTTTGATTCTGCGATCAACTTCAATTCAGTTTGACGTTATCGACATCGAATATCCTTTGGAATATAGCGTATTTCGACTGAAATATAAGAGAATTAAAGTTGATTATTTCCACTGGAAGTAAGGGTATTCCAAAGATAGTAGAGAAAATGCCATAATGTAAGAACACAGATGCACATACATACACACATACATATATACATACATACATACATGCATACATACATACATACATACATACATACATACATACATACATACATACTACATACATACATACATACATACATACATACCGACAGACAGATAGATAGATAGACAGGTATGTATATATATATGTGTGTGTGTGTGTTTTATTTAATTAATCAATGGCGTTATTGACGTTCTTCAATTCTTTGCATATTTTTCCAATAAATGAAAGGAATGGTTATTATTTTATTCCTTTGAAGTAAGCGATATTAAATGATGACATAAAAATAACAATGAATCCATTTTCGTTTTTAAATATTGCTTTTTCAATCGAAACAGATGGTGGGATGACGAATGCGTGAATAAATATACGTATGTGATTAACGGTTGAATGGAATTAGGTGCTATTGTTCTCGAAAGATTTTTGGAAGAAGGGAGTGAAAGTACTAAAGACAGGCACTCCATTGAGGTTTGTCCCTTATCAACCTTCTTAAACTTCACTTGCAAACGAATGTGAGGGTAGAAAGGGAAGTGCTGTCCCAGTCCAATACCAATAAACATCTTGGAAGACGGGTATTGGTAAACTTTCGGCGAGGCGTAAAATTTCGGTGTAAATTGGTCATAAAAAGTCCTTATGTGTGGTAAGTAGCTTGCTTACGAACCACATGGTTCCGGGATCAATTCCACTGCGTGGTACCTTGGGCAAGTGTCTTCTACACTAACCAGCCTCGGGCCGACCAAAATCTTGTGAGTAGATTTGGTGAGTGGAAACTGAAACAAGCCCGTCGCATATATGTATACAGGGTCTCACTGAAGAATTCTCCCTGGGCAAATAAATTATCTTTATTGCTGAAAAGAAAGAAACTGCAGTCTGAGAATTACCGGTTTAGTAAATGTTTTTATCTTCATTTCACTTAATTTATCAAGCTTCTGTATTCCTAGCACATATTTCGCCTTAATGTACTGATATATGAAAAATATATGGCTTGTGTTAGTAATACCAGCGATTATAATTATTTTTATTTTATCGCAATTTGATTTGTGTATATATATATATATATATGTGTGTGTGTGTGTGTATGTATGTATATGTATGTATGTATGTGTATATGTTTGTGTGTCTGTGTTTGTCCCCCCAACATCGCTTGACAACCGATGCTGGTGTGTTTACGTCTCCGTAACTTAGCGGTTCGGCAAAAGAGACCGATAAAATAAGTACTAGGCTTACAAAGAATATGTCCTGGGGTCGATGTGCTCGAATAAAAAGGCGGTGCTCCAGCATGGCCACAGTGAAATGACTGAAGCAAGTAAAAGAGTAAAAGAGTATGAGTATACAGGCACGCAATAAACCAGCGCGATGTCCTCTGGAGAATACTGAGCAGCTGTTTAAAAGCTCGACTTATGAAGCAGGATACCCAGCTGGTATAAGTGTGGCAGCTAAAGTCATTTAAAATCATTTAAAGGAGCAAACATAGCACCATAGCAAATAATGATGTTTACTGGTTCTAAGGTTGCACAATGCACAATACTGGAATCACCAACAGTCCTCGTCCTCATTTTCAGAAACTTAAAAAATTCCCAAAGTCACCCACTCAGCCACGACTAGCTGAGACGATGAGAATTGATCTCAGCACAACAAAAGTAGCAACAGTTAAAACAAAACGATCAGAAAGCGTCTTCTTTCAGCTGTTCTTCTCCGTCCGCTTATGAATAGAAAGAGACGGTGGTGGTGGTGGTGGCGACGGTGGTGTTGGCGGTGGTGGTGGTGGTGGTGGTGGTGCTGGTGGTGGTGGTATGGTGGTGGGCAATGCAGGTGATAATGGTGGTGGTAGTGGTGGTGGTAGAGGTGGTGGTGGTGATGGCGGTGGTAGTGGTGGTGGAGGTAGAGGTGGTGGTGGTTGAGGTGGTGGTAGTGGTGGTAGTTGTGGTGGTAGTCGTGGTGGTGGTGGTGGTGGTGGTATCGTGGTGATGAAGGTGGTGGGTAATGCAGGTGATGGTGTTGGTCGTGTTAGTCGTGGTGCTAGTGGTGTTGCTGGTGGTGTTGCTGGTGCTGGTGGGTAATGCAGGTAATGATGATGGTGGCGGTAGTGGTGGTGGTGGTACTAGTTCTAAATATCAATAAACCACATTTTTCCGCAAAGATTAACATTCATAAAAAAAAGATTACCATTATATTGACTAACATGATGAGTGCTTATTCTACGAAAATCAGAGGGACGAAATGCAAATTCTATTCCACCCCCACCACCATCACCACCACCTCCTCTTCCTCCTCCTCCTCCCACTTCCCCTTCCTCCACTTTTCCCTCCTCCTACCCCTCCTCCTCTTCCTTCTCCTTTCCATAGATTTAAGTTCTCGCTAAAGCTGAAGGAAAGAAGATGATCGAGACCTCAAGGTATTTAGTACTGTATTGTACTACACCTGCCATTCCTGCAACCTAGTGTTAATAAAAGAGGCGTGTTGAAGAATATCAAAAGATACAGACACTCGTAACAATGGCAAGGTAATTGCTCTTTGTTTAATGGATGTCTACATCTGTACGTATATATTTATACATATAGTGTATATGATATATATACATACACATGCACGTTTATATACATATATGTATATATATATATATCTATATATATATATATGTATATGTATATATATATAATATATATATATATATATATATAATATATATATACATATATATATGTATATATTATATTATATATATATATACATATATAAAACACACACATATATATATATATATATATATATATATATATATATGTATATATATATATATATATATATATATATATATATATATATATATGTATATGTATATATATATATATATATATATATATATACATATATATATGCATATATAATATATATATACACGTACACATACACACACACACAGACGCACACACATAGCGTGCTTCTGCGTGTATTTGTCCTCGGCAGCATGTTCTTTGTGCGTGTAAATGAAGAGCTAACTAAACAGAGCCAAGACATAAGATTAATCTTTTCTCTATTTCACATTTATATTGTTATCGCGGTATTAATTCCTAAATAATACTCTGGTTTTTAATTCTATCCATATAATTCTGCTAGTATGTTAGTTAACATCATATACATCAGTACATACATACATACATACACGCACGTACATACAAATACACACGTAAATACATATATAATATATATATATAATATATATATATATATATATATATAATATATATATAATATATATATAAATATATGTACACCCATTTATATACACATATACACAATATATGCACATGTATATGTGCATATATGTAAATATATTCATATATATGTATTTATATATATATATATGCAAATATATATGAATATATATATATATATATATATATATATATATATATATATATGTATATATATACGCATATATGTGAACATATTTACAAATATATATGTACATATATATTATGTATCATATATATATATATACACGTATATATATAGGTGTACGTATGTGCACTTATATGCATATATATATATATACATGTCTCTGTGCGTGCGTGTGGTTTTTTCTCTGCGTGTGCATATGCGTGTCGTACGTGTGAGTGTCAGTGTATATAAGAGCGTTTACTGCATACGTATATGTATTATATGATTCGTAGTACGTGTTAGATCGTTAATGTTTCAGCATAATTCCTGACGTTAAGATTCTAGTGATTATGAAAAAAAAACAAAGAATAAAACAAAAGAAAAAGAAAAACAATCTACTAGTTTCGTGGTTATGAATATAAAATACACAGAGGAAGTGGTTGGAGCCAAGATACAAAATAAGCGTGAATGTCATTTCGTAGGATAATTTTGTTAAATCTTAAGCCGTTAAGAATCTATTTACTAAATTGCTCAAGCAATATCACATTTATATTCACTGAAGGATTTTTATTTTTTTATCTTACAGTTGTCAGCTTAAAATAGTTGGACACTAATTTAGCTCGTATTTTTTAACCTAATACATTATATACAGGATTCTCTACTTTCACTTTCGTTTCCGTCTTCCTTCTTTCCTTTCTTTCTTTCATATCGTTTGTTATTTATTTACTTCGTTATTTGTTTCTTTATTTGTTTTGCCTGGTTTATAAACTATTCAGACAAGCAAGCATTCACAGTCATACACAGACATATACATACATACACTCTCCCGTCCACACGTACATATATATATATATATATATATATATATATACATACGGACACACACACATATATATATATATATGCACACACACACCCATATATATATATATATGAATTTAATCTTGCACACTTCCATATATATCATGCGGAGATATGCATACATATATGTACGCGTATAAAGAACGGACCTTTCTGTATAAAGAACGGACATTTTTTTTACCTCTCTCTTCTATCTTTTCTTTTTTCAAAAAAATGTTTCTTATAACGTTCAATATTTTCCTGTCGTTCTGGTCTGACGACCCTCCATGTTTGTTTTCGTTCTGTTTCCTTGTATGTCTCCACTGTCCTGTTGTTGTTTCCAATTTTAACCCTCCATGAACTATAAGTTTTATTTTAGAATGTATGACTTTGAACACTTATATTGTCGTTGAATAGTCGAAATAAGGAGTAGATAGACAGCCGACAACTGATGAAGGGTTGTTACATATAGATATCTATATATACACACAGAGGCACACACACACATATATAGATATAGATTATTTGCAAACACCTTGCAGAAACAAGAGCTGTTATTTGAAAGTTCTGCATACCGGGCAGTAGCAAGCTGATGGTTTCATAAGAAAAGAATGCATACCGTTTCGAAATCTTCCACTGGCCAACATTATTACGCAACGATCAACACTCACTGAGCCGAAACCTCACTTCACTTGATAGATCAACTGGCCACTAGGCTTCACTCATTTCCTTCACAAGTAAAGAACAAAAAGATTATACAGTTCGCCAAGTAAGCGAATAGACAATTCAGTCTTTAATTATTGCCACACCTATTCTGATTTGCTAAATAAAATAAAGAATATTTCAATCAAGTTTATTCTTGTTATAATGCATTATTTTTTGTTTCGGCTTTTATTGTTGTTGTGATTGTTGTCAGTGATGTTCACTGTTTATTTGTGAAAAGAGAAGCCGTATGAACTTTGAAGGTTCTTTGTTATGATCAATGTAACTTTTGTGATGTCCATTTTGAAATTTTCGTTTTTGACTTTCACATTGTAGAATAAATCGCTGACTGTGTGTAGACTTGAAGCCTCAAAGGAATCTCAATCTGCTAGAAATTATAGCCAAATTTCACACAGATTACACCTTAAAAATAAAATAAAAGATATAATATAAAATTTAAAACCCGTTGGATAATTCAGTTGTAGTTATTTTGAGAGAAAAGTCAAAAAAGTTTTGCTTATGGCTGGAACGCCTTGAGCTACGTATTAATTAACACAGAGTAAGACAAATGGGCACGGCTGTTTGGACGCTGGCCTGTTGGCACAACTAACAGAGTATTCAACCTGTTTTGGCGATACTACATTTTGATACTGGAGATGAACGCACACGAATATACATACGCGCGTGTAGAAACATACACATAGAGATAGATAGTAAAAGAGCCAGAGAGAGGGAGAGCAAAGGAGATATTGCAATCTGCTAATTTAACACTCTCCATTTCCTTATATACATAAAATGAAATAAGCTCACGCATATAACCATTGAGAAAGGGAGAAACAAAGTGAATGATAGGGGGAGGAAAGTGAAGGAGGGAAGAAGAAAGAGAGAACCAGAGAAAATTCCAAAGCGTCTGATGTCAAGCAAGTCATCTCCGAATCCGTGACGCCAACTAGGCAGCGCCGAACCGGTTGTGACAAAACGTCTCATGCCCTTAATAACGTGAACGGAGATTGTATTTCAGTGAACAGCTGTGCTGCGTGTGAAAATATTGAGGAATATGTCTGGTGGTAGTAAAATGTCTAAAAATAAAAAGAAACGAGAGCAGAGGGTAGTAGAAATTGTTGCACTAAATGAAACAGGATAAATATGATATGCAGCTGATTTAGTACGCATTAATAGCGAAAGAGATAGGTTCATTTAAAAGTGGTTCCTTGCGTTACTGATTACTCTGTTTCAGTAAGGATATTCTTCTCTCAACTAAATGATCATATCTGAGATTAAATCGATATTGAATTAGAAGAGATAGAAATCTAAATATGCCTTTTGGGGTTTAGCTATGTCCCTTTATGAACTTACCCTCGTCTTGCATCATTTTAATAGTCACAAATATGACTATTAAAAGGATGATTATTTCGTCTAATCATTAGGGCTTGATGAAATAATGGCCAATTAAAATGGAGTTGATGGTGTCGAAAGACTCTTTGTGGTTTTGTACATTTGGGAAAAACCAAAATTAATATCAAATGTCTCTTTCCGCTCTCCGTTCAAATCAGCCGAGGTCCTCACTTTTTATTCTAGAAACGATAATACAACTCTCATGCACCAGTCGTCTTTGTCTTCATCCAAATATGTCGTTCTAGTATGTGAATGTGTATATAGGTATACTGTGTGTATATATACACACAAACTATGAATGTGGAGATACATACAAACACACATATACACACACACACACACACACACACACACATATATATATATATATATATATATATATATAGCTTAATGGTTAGGGCATTCGGCTCACGATTGTAAGGTCGTGAGTTCGATTCCTAGTGACGCGTGGTGTCCTTGAGCAAGACACTTTATTTCACGTTGCTCCAGTCCCCTTAGCTGGCAAAAATGAGTTGTTCCTATATTTCAAAGGGCCGGCCTTGTCACACTTTGTGTCACGCTGATTATCCCCGAGAACTACGTTAAGGGTACACGTGTCTGTGGATTGCTCAGTCACTTGCATGTTAATTTCATGAGCAAGCTGTTCCGTTGATCGTACCAGCTGGGACCCTCGTCGTCGTAACCGACGGAGTGCTCCTTTATATATATATGTATGTATGTATGTATAATGCATATCTATGTATGCGTATATATATCAGATCATCGCATAAGTTATGTCCAATTCTACCTTTTTTTTAAATTGAATGAAATTTAATAGTATTTTAGAATATCTAATGAAATAAAAAATTATTTTTATGCATTTGTGTACATTTAAACTAATTAAATATTATTTTACAGAATAATAGATTTAAGTTTCTTTCATTAAAACTCTTTCTAACATGGAAGTATCCAATGAGCATTTAAGACCCATGATACTTTATGAGTACAAAAAAGGAAACTCTGCAGCCGAAGAGACTCGAAGCCTACACTCAGTTTATGGGAAAGAATGCTTGAAAGAAAGAACTTGCAGAAGATGGTTTGCAAAATTCAGAAGTGGAGATTTCAGCCTTGAAGATGAAGATCGAACAGGACGTCCAGTTGAGTTTGATGATAAGCTCCTTGCGGCATTACTTGAAGAAAATCCTGTATTATCATTTGAAGAATTGGTCATAAAGCTTAGTTCAAACAGTACAAATGTTCATCATTATCTTCAACAATTAGGAAAGGTTCCTAAACTTAGAAAATGGGTGCTTCATAAATTGTCCGAAAGCAACCGCAAATGCCGTATTGACATCTGCTCTTCTCTCCATTCTCACAAACTCATTTCACCCTTTTTGGATAGACTTGTGACTGGTGACGAAAAGTGGATCTTCTATCGAAATGTTAAACGTCTTAAATAGTGGCTTGGTAAAAGGGGAAAAGTATGGAATTGCAACCAAGAAAGGAACTATTTGGTGGGATTGCAAAGGAGCAATTCACATTGAATTGCTACCACCTAATGCAACAATCAATGCTCAAGTCTACTATCAGTAATTAGAGCGTTTGAACCAAGCTTTGAATAAAAAAGACACGCTTTAGTGAATCGAAGTGAAGTGATGCTTCAGCAGGGCAATGTGCGTCCCCACACTGCAAAGATCACATCACAGAAGATCGAAGGGCTTGGTTGGGAAAAAATTCCTCATCCACCTTATTCTCCCGACCTTGCTCTTTCAGACTACCATTTGTTTCCTAGTTTACAGAATCATTTGGGGGACATAACTTTCACAATCTAGGAGGAGGTCGAAACTGACATTTCAGAGTTCTTCGCTTTGAAACCAAAAGACTTTTACGTTGATGGAATTAAAAAACTTGTAAATAGATAGAAGGAAGTCATAAATATTCAGGGAAAGTACATTGATGATTAAATTTCAATTAAATATAACATTTGATCACTTGTTTTCTTTATTTAAAATTCGGACAGAACTTATGGGATGACCTGATATATATATATATATATATATATATATATATATATATATATATATATATATATATATATATACGACGTAGATCTAGTGACACACGTGCACATTCTGACTGAATAATAAACGAACATCTTTACAGTCAGACAGACAGACAGACAGATATATTTTTAAAGTGAGAGAGGGGTGGGAGGGAGATGCATTAAATCAAACTTCATAACCGTTAATAAATCCCGCTCTTTCGCAACTGGAAGCGATTTACCCAAGGTAATTGTGAGCTTTGCTGAAAGGAAAGCAATATACGTATATTTATTGAATGGCCGATACTAATTAACACCTGTAGTCTCTAATTACCTTTACGCAGCAGAGTCCATTTAATGCTTCCTAATTTGAATAGAAGTGAATCTCAGCGTGCTAAATATTTCCATATTCTGTTTATATCGCCTTGTTACGTTGATGTAATACAACACTCTATTCTTACATTCTTCTATTCGTTTGTTCTTCCATCTCTTACTTTTTCTCTCTTCTCTGACACTTTGCAATAAATATTAACAAGAAAACCCACTAAATAGCATGGTCTGTTTGTCACCTTAGCCCTTCCACCTCTGCTGATATCGCTGTTTATGCATTCACTCGCAGTTTAACGAAACCCAATTACTTTAATTCCACGCGTATCAATACAAGCATTTATTGGAAAGGAAGAACTCTAAATAATCTAACGATAAGCTAAAAAACGCAACCAAAACCTCCTAAAAGGTGGAAAAGTACGGCCTGATTCGATAAGTGGATCTAGATATACCTGGAAAAGAAAATACGGGATGCTCTTATGTACATTATTTAAAAGTGTTTTCTTCGAACCCATGCAACTTCAAGTTTCGTAAACTTCTGAGAGAGACTCAGCTAGACAGTATCAGTTAACCGAATATTTGTGTGTGTGTGTGTGTGTGTGTGTGTAGATACATAGATAGATAAATAAATAGATAGATGCATATACACACATATACATACATATTTGTTCATGTATGTATGCATATGTATATATGTAAGTATGCTTGTATATAGATACATATACAAGTGGATACACACAAATACGTATACATATACATACATATCATATTATATATAAATGTATATACATACACATAGACACATATACAAATACACAGAATGAGTTGTGGGCGCACGAACACTACCCCCCACACACACACGCAATTACACATCTGCACATGCGCTTACGCACAATGTAAATTCATTGACCAGTGTGTTGTCTTACATAGTTGGGTTTTTTTTTCCTAAATTTATGATTATTTTTGCATAAAGTAGCAATTTTGCAAAAGTCAGATTGCTTTAATTTTGCATACATCAATAAATACATTTGTAGTACTTCTTTATGGTTGCTTGAACTTTTAGAAATAGAAGCAAAATCTCACTCAAAACATAGCATAGTGACTGACTGGATAACTTTGTCTTATGTACATTTTGAAAACACATAGTATATCAGGAATGAACCAGCGGTAAAAAGCAACGACTACATGAGAAGGTATAAGTTCGATTCCAAGTTGTGCTTGTGTCATTTCGCTCTCTTTTCGTCCCACACATCTCTATCAGATTATGAGGAATTAAGGATTTTCTTTCAGAGAGACATATTCACATTACTTGCAATGGGTCACATGTGAAAAGGAAGTGCTGCTTCTCCATTTACTGTCTTTTGAAACCACAAAGGAACGTTAATTTGCTTATTTTTATATTATCAACTTTTTAATTTAAATCTTTTATATTTTACCTCTCACTTATTTCAGCCACTGGAAAGCGACCATGCTGGAGTAATGCCTTGAAGGGGTTAGTCGAAGATGGAGATCTCACTGCTAATTTTCTAAGTCTCGTATACCTTCTGTCGGTCTCTTTTGCCGAACTACCATGTAGGGGGACGTAAGCAAACGAACAGTGATTTTCAAATATGAGGAATGAACACAAAGAAACAAGCGGACACGCATATATATATATATGTATATATATATATACACGCACACACTCACATACACATACATACATATATATATATATATATGGGGGGGGGAGAATTCACAAAAGAACAAAAGACGAAGACAGGTGGTGTAGATGTATTAGTTTAACACTCGGGAAGTGAAAATATCTTTAACGTTTCGAGCCTACGCTCTTCCACAGAGTAACATTATTTGATAGAGTACATAGATTAGAGATCAGTGAGAAGTTACAAGTAGAGACACTACTTCTCCGAATTAAGAGATCACAGCTCCGATACTACGGACATGTGGTAAGAATGTCCCAAGAAAGAATTGCTGAACATATTTTGCAGGTAAAAACCAACTGGCAGGAAACCGAGAAATAGACCACGCACAAAATGGTTGGATAACATTGAGGGGCTTCGTTGGTCTCGCTTAAAGATCAACTGGAGACGGTTGCTTCTGAGAGGACACGAAGGAAGGCATGCTTGCGGAATCTGCCCCACAACGCACTCAGAAATAAGTAAGTGAAGAAGAATATATATACTTACATACATATCATTATAATCAGCGATAAAATGTATAAAGGCTTTTATCAAGCAGCTAGCATGTAAAAATCCATTTAGGTAAAAATTGATACAAAGTATTAAATTCTATAATTATAATAGGGTCAAAACTGAGTAGCCCGTGTCTGTGATAAATAAGGTAGTTTTATAGCCATTTGGCGCCCTCTTCTGGCATGTTGCGCTGCTCAGATGTTGCTCTTATTATACATACATACATACATACATACATACATACATACATACATACATACATACATACATACATACACACATATATATATATATATATATATATTATATTAAATTAGAGATAAAACCACTATTAGGCAAATCAAACAGTGAAAATCATAAAATTGCAAATTAAAATATTTAAATTAAAGTTAGAATTTTAAAAATTATTTAAATAATTTAAACTTATAAATTTTAAATATATATATATATTTGTTTATTTATTTATTTATTATTATTATTTTATTATTTTATTATTTTATTTTATTTATTTATTTATTTATTTTTTTTTTTGTAAATTATATAACTATCAAAAAGTATTAAATGTTTAATATAAGATAAATAGTAAAAACACTACGATCATTTCATGCCCGTAACCAATTCGAATAACAATAATTTAAATTCAATTAATAATTCGAATTATGGTTACAGTCAATCTTCAGGTTAATTGTAATATTTTAATAAGTAAACAGAAATATTTAAACAATATTTTAAAGAAATAAATAATATAATAATTTTACTTATAAAAAACTCTATTATCAAACTAGAAACTTAACGCTTATGATTAAATCAAAACATCAATTATAATGTTAAATATTAATTTTAATTTTTAAGTATTAATTTTTAAGGTAAGAAACCCACCCATAATCTAATATCAGTAATATTCAATATCTAATTACATAAATATTTTACAAAAAAACTATTATATTATTAAAAATATAAAATTCAAATAATATATAAATTATCAATGAAAATATATAAATGTACATAAATATTATAATTAAGATCTAAAATAATCTCTATAAATATATATATGCATATATAATAAAGACCTAATAAATTCATTTTTCATATTTAAAGATGAAATAGCTAATTTCAAAAAAACAAACAATCTTATACGAACGCTATATCAAATTAACTATCTTTATATCTCGTTGGCTAAATAATAATAATGCCCGAGATCCTAGAAGACACACACACAGACAGAATGAATACTATATATATATAGAATGTGTGTGTCTTCTAGGATCTCGGGCATCCACCATCCGATTGCGCTCAAATTTGATATGTAGATACCGATGGTATCAGGGCGTGTATAAGTCATGAAAAAATTACAAAAATCGATTCCAGGTGAGAATGCGATCGATAAAGCCGTGGAAACGTACATTTGCACGCGCAAGTACATCAGCACCGTCCATTGGACCGGGGGCATTTTGCTCGTATACACACTCACACACACACACACATATATATATATATATATATATATATATATATATATACATATATATACACATACAACCTTTTGGGATTGTTTACAAATATTACATACATACACATAAACACACACATATATACGACGGGTTTCAGACATTTTCCTTGTACCAAATTCACTAACATGGCATTGGTAGGTCCGAGGCCATATTGGTACACACACAAATTTCCGCGTACTAACATTGAAATCGAAACTACGGGTTGTCAAGCGCGCTTCTTAACCACACAGCCACGCCGGCACTTTTTCATATAGAGAAGTAACTAAAAGTTATAATTGAAAACAAGATGAAAGAAAAAACTACGCATCAAAACAAATCGGCAGCAAGACATATAAACAACTTTCGTTAAATAACAGCAACAAAAAACAAAACAAAAACAAAAACAACAAAAACAACAGTAATAGCAACAGCAGCAGCAGCAGCAGCGGTAAGATATTTTCCCTTTCCTTTGGCAATATTAAAATCTGTTATATATCTCCATGCACTCCAAGCAATTTAGAAGCTAATTTCCCTAGAGCACACAAGGTTATGGCAGAATATTCAAAATTTAAGAAATATATTCGTGAATAACACTCATTCAGTGAGACCAAAGAATATTAAAGATTAATTGGATCATTTTCAAAATAGCCAATGCCAAATGGTTATCTATACTTAATAAATGAATGCCAGAAATGGGTTCAGATATTGCATAGTTAATAGAAAAATCAAAATGAGATCATTATCAGTCAGTAGCTGCCATCTAACGGCAGATACTAGGAACAACTTAAGAAAGGTGGTTCATATACGCCATCTCTCTCTCTCTTTATCTATCTATCTATCTATCTATCTATCTATCTATCTATCTATCTATCTATCTATCTATTTATCTATCTATCTATCTATCTATTTATCTATCACTCAATCAATCAATCAGTATATATATATATATATATATATATATATACATTTACATATATATATATATATATACATATAGATATATAGATATATCGATATACATATATATATAGATACACACACATATATATAGCCACACATGCGTTAGTCTCATACATATACACACGCACACACACCTACAGAGGACCACATGTTTTTCAGCTCGCCTATACATACATACATGCATACTCAAACACTCACCTCCATTCATATATACACACACCATTCATACATGTACACAATTGCGCACTAAGCAATTATTTTGACAGGGTTACAGTCATTATCTCCCTTTCATTCAGCTTCTTCCTTCTGGCCATTTTACCATGTCGAACCGATTATCCCTACACATTTTTCCTTTCCGGTGTTTTTCATTCTCTCCCTAATTATTTTCTCTCTTAATCCTTTCTGCCAAAGAGTGTTGGCTCGAAACGTAAAAAACTTCCATTCTTCTCGAGTATTAAACTAATATACCTACTTCTCGTTCCTACACCGTCTTCGTCTTTTTTTTCTGTAAATTTGAACTATATATACATCAGGCACGTGCTGTCAGTAATTAGTCAGGGTAGGCAGCTTGTGGTCTTTATTTAGTAAAACACAAACAAAAATTAAGCGAAACACAGACGCGCGACTGAGTTGAAGGCAGATTTGCTTCTGCCTTTTTAGCACGTAAAGAAAACGGTGTTGTAGGAGTGTACGCAGTACGTGTACTACAGCAGTAGTTTGTCTAGCTTAAATACAGAGATTGAAAAGCAGGGGCGAATTATGCCTACCTGATCTACAATATATATATATCAAAAATAAGCAACAAGAATGATTCCGGTAATTTTGTACGATTGTTTCATACTACAACATTTTATTAAAAGCTGTAAATAATATAGCAGATTTAAGATGCTGAGTATTCTTCAGCCAATTTATATAGGTTTTTATATTATTGGAAAGCCTATATAAATTGGCTGAAGAATACTCAGCATCTTAAATCTGCTGTAATATTTACAGCTTTTAATAAAATGTTGTAGTATGAAACAATTGTACCAAATTACCGGTATCATTCTTGTTGCTTATTTTTTATTATAATCACCCCGCAAATTTTTATGGGTAACACCATACAAAATTCTGGTGCATCTAAATTAAGTACCATATTCATTTGAATCTAAATTGTTGCTGATCTTATATATATTTATATATATATATATATATATATTTATATATTGCATTTTATGTTTGTTTGTATGTATGTGTGCATATATATGTTTGTATATATATATATTTCATCTAATGGTGAAATATAATATGTATATACAACTGCTCAGGTTGACTTACCATCTAAAAGTATGACTTGAACTGTGACTAAAGAAAAAGATGGTGTTGTGGCTGTCTAGTAATGAATGGCTATAAGTTATTTATCATTGAGCGGTTACATGTAAAGTAGAAAAAAGAAATGAACAGGTAAACAATTGGTGTTAGTTTAGAGCAGGAAATTTATAAACATAATTACTGAGTTGTTACAATAGAGTTTTCAGAATAGAGTACATCGTAAGAAATAAGGGAGTAAGAAGGTGTTGACATATATATATATATATATATATATATATATATATATATATAATATATATATATATAGATATATATATATATATATATGGATAGATAGATAGATAGATAGAAAGAAAGATAGATAGATAGATAGATAGATAGATAGATGATAGATAGATAGATAGATAGATAGATAGATAGTAGATAGATAGATAGATTGGTAGGTAGGTAGGTAGGTAGGTAGGTAGGTAGGTAGGTAGGTTGGTGGGTGGGTAGGTAGATAGATACACACACAACGCTATGATATCGCTACCCACTACACATTCTTTATTTTCTCTCCTTGTTTCTTTCTGTGTTCCTTTCTGTGGAGGAGCGTAAGCTCGAAACGTTAAAGACTCTTTCACATCCCGAGCGTTATACTATTACATCTGTTTGTTGTCTACTACACTACCTGTCTTCATCGTTTTTTTGTGTGAATTCTCCCCCTATATGCGTACATATTTATATACACACATATATTATTGATATGCATGTATATGTATATATATATATATATATATATATATATATATACAAAATAATTGAGATTCAGATTAATTTGGTACTTAAGTTGAAGCACCAAAATTAGTGCGGTATTATCCGTACAATTTCAAAATAAGTCGAATTAATCAAAATAAGCAACAGGATATCCTCAGGTGATGCAAGTTTCAAGTGGCTCCATTTAATTACAATTGCAATCATTACATCAATTAAAATGCAGAATTAATTTCATCAGTCGGACACATTTGTATAACTTTGCTTAAATCCTCTAAGAGGGTAAGAAGACAGATAAAGTCCATGGTATTTTCACTTCTGCCTAGAAGCTACTATGGTATCAGGAAAAAGATACTTGTTAGGGTTCTAGCTTGTCGGTTTTGATCTATAATCTTGTTCATCAAATCTTTGTATATCAAAATCTAAGACTATAGAGCCGTGTATGTTAGGAAAGGAGACATGAGGGGGATGACAGAAACATAGTGAGTATAGTCCTAAAACTTGTCAATATTATTTTGAAGTTGTATAACGGAACTGACTATAATGAGGTTTGGTCTTCACCCTCTTAGAGTGTTTAAGTAAAATTATACAAATGTGTCCGACTGATTAAATTAATTCTATTTATTTATTTATGCAGATGAGGAGAGCTCAGCGTTTAATTTAATGTAATGATTGCAATTTTCAATTAAATGTAGCCGCTTGAAAGATCATTTTGCATCACCTCTGGATATCCTGTTGCTTATTTTGCTATACATACATACACACACACACACCTCACACACACACACACACATATATATATATATATACTTTGGTTTCACTTAATTGTTTCAGCTAGAGGGTGGCCATGAAGGGACAATGTCATTCGCTAAATTGCAAATAATTGCAAATTTATTTCATTCAAGAATTATCATATCCTTCGTCTTGGTTTTAGTGAATAACGAAGTTCGACAATGCTGCTCGTAATTCCGTTTCCTGACTTATTGTGAATTCATTTGATATCTCAAAGAAAATTCATGAAGCTTTCTTTGAACACATCAACAACTAAGATGCGCAGGTTCCTGAGGCCGTTTGGCAACGAACTGGAATACGGAGGGAAATTGATCTCTAAGCTGTATAGAGTGTTTTGAGTCCATAAGAGGATGAGAGCTTTTGTACTCTGCAATATCGGTCCCTTCTACGGCGGATGTCGGTTTTAATCTCAAAGTTAAGACCTCCAAGATACCCCCCTATACATACATACAAGGGGTCTTGAAAAGTTCCTGTCTTTAAGAGTACCGCGAAAGCCCTGGTTGGAGGCCCAAACTTCAGAGTCCTTTTACAAGACTTAGAAAAACAGAAGGATCTTTGCAATCAGTGTGTGTATCTGAAAGGGGAAATGTTCAATAAAATTATAATAAACTGATCCTCCTGGGTTTTCTTTCACCCAAAACCAAGGACTTTTTCAGAACCCTCTCGTACATATATACTTGCGCGTCTTCCAACATCTGCGCATAAATATATATTTACACACACACACACACACACACACACACACACCACACACAAACACACACACACACACATATATACATATATTTTCTTTCTCTCTTTTTTCTCTCCTTGTTTTTTTCTGTGTCCCCTTCTGTAGAAGAGCGTAGGCTCGAAACGTAAAAGACTTTTTCTATTCCTGAGCGTTATACTAATACATCTGTTTGTTTTGTACACCACCTGTCTTCGTCTTTTGTTTTTTTTTCTTAAACTCTCCCTATATATCTATACATACATACATATTGCTGAGACCCCATTCGGTCATGACTGACCATGGGATTGCATCTAGAAAGTTACCCTCCCAGGCACAAGTCCGGGCAAGACACACACACACACACACACATATATATATATATATATATATGTGTGTGTGTGTGTGTGTGTGTGTGTTTGTGTTTGTGTACACAAATACATACTTACATATATATATATATATATATATATATACATACAAACACATATATATATATTATATCTTACATATGTGTGTATGTGTGTGTATGAAGAGAGACGACTCGGTAGTAAATATAACCATTGCTTGTTAATTAACTGCAAATCGAAGAATGTTTTTTTTTAGCACAAGCTTATGATTTGCAGCTTCAGCCACAAGAATTGCACACATGCCAAAAATAGGTTCGTATATTTCTCAGTTAATAGAAAAATCGAAATGCCGCTAGCAATGTAAAAGATCATTATCAGTCAATAGTTATTATCTCACTGCAAATACTTGCTACAGCTTGATAAAGATACTTCATGCCTCTTAAACAAACATTGCATCGGTGTATTTATGTACACTCTCACTCACATACATACATACATACATACATACATACATACATGATGATGGCTGCCCCCTCGTTATCGAGTATGGCCATTGCACGAAGCTTAACTGTTATTGGCGCTGTGACTTTTTAGCCCAGCTAAAGATCTACAATGTCTTGTACAGAATTGGCAACTAAAACCTTAAACCGGTAATAGCCGGCTGTAGTTGTAACTGGGCTTCATGTACCTTTGCATGTCGTTTAAGCCCTCCTGCCGAATTACACTCTCTTCCACATGGCCGACAGATATGATTAGTATGGTGTGTAACACCACCACCAGTGGCCAGGTTGTCACTCATCTGTCTCGCTTTATGTCTACGAAGATGACTCTTGAGTTCAGCTTTACATACATACATACACACATACATACTTACACATACACATGCATACATACACACATACATACTTACACATACACATGTATACATACATACATACATGCATACATACATACATACATACATACATACATACATACATACATGCATACATACATACATACATACATACATACATACATACATACATACAGAGGTAGAACATTTCCATCAAAACCACTGTCAAATGTAAACATAACAGGGGGGATATTGTTGTTTGGGACAGAGGGGAAAAGGTATGTACCATCATAGAGGTCAGCTGCCCTGCAGATATAAATATCTCTTCGAAAATCAAAGAAAAATAGTATATCTATGGACAACTGCTTCGAAAATCCAGCTTCTATATCCAGACTATGAACTCATTCATACCAATAATAATTGGAGCATTAGGCTTTGTTAGTATATGATTAAAGGAGAATCTGGATAAGCTAGGATTTTCGGAAAGAGAAACTGAACGCCTAATTCGTATATTACAAGTGCAATCTGTGAGCGGAACAGTAAAAATATGCAAGACTTTCCTCAAGTTCCGAATGTGAATTTGTCTGTGTTAACTTCATCCCAAAGATGGAGCCTTGTATCCTAGTTGGAAACCGACTCCCTCCTCAGTGGAAAATTTCTAATAATCAAAAATTCAAGAGACACACATACATACATACATACGTACATACATACATACATACATATATACATACATACATACATACATACATACATACATACATGTGTGTGTGTGTGTGATTTTAGCTGTGTGCGTGTATTCATTCATACATCCACACATACATGGTTTGGTGGGTAGGGTTTTGTACTCTTGATCGTAAGGTTGTGGTTTCGATTCCACCCCGAGCAAACGTTATATTCTTAAGCAAAAAGATCGCATTTCGTTTGCATCAGTATATTCAGCTGGTAATTTTGTGAGGATACGATTCAGGAAGGAAATTTGATATTTCGTTTATTATTATAAGCATAAGCCTAGAGCAGTGACGGAAATAATCAAACACTAGCTTCGTTCAAATATTTTTCAGACATATTTCGGCTTTAAAATACGAAAACTTGTTGTGTTTAGTCAGATGAGCAGAGAATAAAAAAGTAAACATCAACTCATTACTCGGCAAACTAAACGTTATATTAATGATACCATAAAATACACAATACAGGTATACACAAAATACAGAAACATTAGAAAATATACAGTTGCGGCCAAAATGTTCTGAACGGCATTGTTTTCGTCAGAAAAGTAGATGTAAGTTTTTATCAAAGTTGTGTTATATTCTATAATTTTCACAGACAATAACTACGATATCAATTATTGTTGTCTGAGATTTTGGTGTAATTTGAGAGGATAATGCAAAAGTCATGGATGATTTAATGATTTACTGCAAAACCCATGGCGGCCAAAATGATCAGAACGGTTGAAAAAAATAACAAAATAATCAAAAATGACAGAGAATACTGGAATTATTTAATATTTAGTGTGAAGCCCTTTAGCTTCAATCACACTTTGACATCTTCGACTGCATGAGGAAAATAAATTTCCAATTTCTTGCTGGGTGATCTTATTCCATTCTTCCTGAAGGGTATTCCATAATTGCTCGGTTGTTTTAGGATTTCTGGCTTTCGAACGTTCTCCTAGAATATTCCACACATTTTCAATAGGATTAAGATCTGGGCTTTGAGCAGGCCAATCCATAACAATAACCTTTTCAGCCTTGAGGAAGTTCATGACCACTTTAGCCTTGTGACATGGGCATTGTCCTGCATGAATATGGGTGATCGCTTAGTTGAATTTCTCAGCACAGGCAAGACATGATCTTTTACAAGTTGTTTATAAACTCCTGCATTTACCTTTCCATGTAATCGCACCAAAGGGCCCACACCATCTCCAGATATCATCCCCCAAACTATGACACTTCCTTCACCGATTTAAAACTAGTCTTAAGGCATTTAGGCGACAATTGTTCACCTACTTTTCTACGAACGTACCTTTTCCCATCTGAGCCAAATAACATAAACTTAGATTCATCACTGAAATGCACTGTTTGCCATTTTTCTTGAGACCACAACACATGTTCGGTTAAAGATAAGACGACACTTTTTATTCTTGGAGCTGATCAGTGGCTTCACTGCAGGTGATCTTGCTTGTAGGTCATGTTCAACTAAACGACGAGACACAGTTTTTCGCGATAAAGTTTTCTTCAGTACAATGCTCATTTCCCGAGAAACAGCAGCGGCAGTTTTAAATCTGTCCTTTTTAACCATCTTTATCATAGCACGATCTTCTCTCTTGGTCGTTTTTCTTGGCCTACCTGTAGACCTTGCTCCACACGAACCACAATCATCGTAGACCTTAAGAATACCGTGAACAACACTTTTTCACTTGTTAACAATCTTTGCAATAGACCCAATTCTTAAATGATCCTTCTTTTGAAGCTTAATAATCTGCTGACGAATTGGTAACGGAGTAAGTGGCATTATATTAACAAAGTACACTGCAGATACTCTTACTAATGTTTAGTAAACGAAACGTCAGGTAAACAAATTCAAAACATTAGAGTTCACCGGTTAAATATACTAAAACAAGGAGTAAAAGCAACCGTTCTGATCATTTTGGTTGCCATGGGTTTTGTAGTAAATCACTAAATCATCCATAACTTTTGTATTATCCTCTCAATTTACACCAAAATCTCAGACAATTAACAATTAATATCGTATTTATTGTCTGTGAAAATTATAGAAAATAAAACAACTTTGATAAAAACTTATACCTACTTTTCTGACGAAAACAATGCCGTTCTGAACATTTTGGCCGCAACTGTATGTACATGTCAAAGGGACGGACAAAATGAAAAATAGAAACGCACTAACAATGATGCTAAAAGATGTCGGATGGATATTTCTACAGAATAATAAAAACTGGGCGCGGAAAAATATCAATATCAATGAAGTAGTACTTTCACTGACAAGCAAAAATCTACAAAGAGCAATCATGCCTTGCCTTCCCGAAGTAATACACAATCACCCGCAATACTTTTATTACAGAGGGAGTTTAATTCTAATGGAAATATACTTTCATATATATATGCGCTTAGGAATCGGTGTCCATTTCTTGGCACGTATTGTTGTCTGTGCAATTATCTATGTAGAGAAGTTCCAAAAGATTTCAAACTGAGCAGAGGTATACATATGTATATATATATATATATATATATATATCGATAGATAGATAGATAGATAGATAGATAGATAGATAGATAAATAGAGAGATATGTATATATATATATTTGTATATGTATATGCATATATGTATATAGGTAGATGTGCATATATATACATATATATATATATATGTATATATAGACGTATATATATATATACATACATATTTATATATGTATATATATACATAAACATATATAGAGAGAGAGATAGACAGACAGACAGACAGACAGACAGACAGACAGACAGATAGATAGATAGATAGATAGATAGATAGATAGATAGATAGATAGATAGATAGATAGATAGATAGATAGATGATAGGTAGATAGATAGATTGATAGATAGATAGATAGAGATATTATTACGTGTGATTATTTTCAATAGAAATATTCGTTATTTCAACATGTGTAATTTATTGCTGCAATATAATTGTCGAAAAGTAGTTAAAAACTGACCAACTTTTCAGTTTATGGCCACATATGAGAGTGATTGTATGAAAGTCCACGTTACTATACATAAATATATAAGTAATTATGTATATGCAAATATATATTGATATACTGTATAAATACATAGTGATAGACTGATATATATATATATTATAGGCATATTCACATTTATGTACGTATATGTTGCTATATATATATATATATATATGAATATGGTATACATACTTGGGTTTGTGTGTGTTTGTGTGTTCTTGTGTCACTTTCTGGCTGTCATCATAACAACTCAAGATCATAGAAAACAGTGAATTGTCTCAGATTTTTCAATTTTAATGCCCCAATAAAATACGTAAATAGTAAAATTGATGGAAAATAATTATTGAAAAATTAGTCATAATTTGAATATTACTTATCTATGTTTATGTCAACGAATGTCTATAACTGATTTTGGGGGGTAATTGGACATATGGCTACTGTATTTTCTAATATATCGTTAAAATCATGAGAACATCGTTATATCTTTATTATTATCATTATTATTATTACTTTTTTTTTTCTTCTTTCAAATTTGCTTCCATTTCTTGCCGGTGTCTTCCCGACTCCTAGGGCAAAGAAACTCATAGTATACATTGGTAGGCCATTAAACCAAACTCAGTAGTTCTTCATTTTTTTTTTTTTTAAGTTAAATTAAAATACATGAGCAGCAACAGTTCTCACATCGACAATGCTCTTCTCAATACGTGTGATGTACCAGTTAAGACAATCTTTTGCACTTCTTGCAGGGATGGTAAGCCAGGGATCATTCTCATATAATTTTCGGTTCCCTTCTTGATCATTCCTAGTGCTCCTACGATCACTGGTATTGTAACCGCCTTGAGATGCCACATTTTCTCAATTTCAATGAGTAGGTATTTATATTTTCTGAGCTTGTCAAACTCTTTCGCTGAGATATTATGATCACAGGGGATGCTCATGTCGATCAATAAGCAAACTTTATTGTTTTGGTCTTTCACAACAATATCTGGTTTATTGGCCGTGATGGTTCGGTCTGTATGTACTGGAAAGTCCCACAGAATGGTTACATTTTCTCCTTCAGTTACAGCCTCAGGGTGGTGATTATACAACTTGTCGGCAGTTTTGATATTGTAATGCCGACTAATTAGCCAGTGGAGATATTGGCCAACTCTGTCATGTCTTAATTTATACTCCACTGGTGCTAAGACTTTACATCCAGAGATTAGATGGTCCACTGTTTCAATCATGTCGTTGCAGAATCGGCATTTTGGGTCTGCTCCATTTTTCATCACATTGGCCTGGTAGTTCCGGGTTAATAGGCTTTGATCTTGAGCAGCCAGGATGAAACCTTCGCTCTCTGCCTTTAGCCCTGAGCTCCGTAGCCACTGATGGGTTTGCTTCTGGTCAACATCAGCTTGTTTGCTGCGGGTCACATATTTGCCGTGCAGAGGTTTTTCCTCCCACCTATCAGCCAATTGCTCGTGCGCGTTTTTCATTGCCATCATTTTCACCTTCTTTGCAACAATAGTTGCCGTACTTCCCTCGGGTTGTTCAGTTTGGGTAATGCACGAGATCAGTAGCAATTTTTTGCTTTCCTTTATTATAGAATGAAGCTTCTTTCGTCTCTCGTGATTTTCCACGAGCTTTAGCATCCAGTCATTCGATATTTCGAGATATTTGGCCAGTCCAATTGTGGTTGTTTTGTAAGCTAGTTCAAATTGGATCAGCCTCGACCTCCTTGGGCTCTGGAAGGTAAAGGCGATCTACGTCTGCCTTTGGGTGGTGCATCCTATTACAACTCAGCAGCTTGCGTATTTTTCTATCTATAGTCTTTTTCACTCATATTCCAGTTCAACACATTGTAGCTATAAGTAACAACTGGAACTGCTAAGGAATTTATAGCTAACACCTTGTTACGTGCATTTAGTTCAGATTTCAGGACTGCACGACTCTCCTATAACATTCCTTCCTGATTTTCTCTTTCATGCTTGCATGCTGAATACCAGAGCCTTCATTTATCCCTAAATATTTGTATGTTTGTTCTTGCTCAAGCTCTCTTATACTGTGTCAACATCTAACACGACTGAATTTGTGGTCTTCACTTTCCCTTTCTGGAAAGTGGCATTGGCAACTTCTCAAGTCCAAACTCCATCCGATGTCATCGCTGAATGCTTTCACGGTGCGCAATAGGCCTTCAAGTTCATTATTGTCTTTCCATAAAGTTTTAAGTCATCCATATAAAATAGATGGCTTATTTTTTATTGGCAATTTTATACCATACCCGTTCTGTTTAATTCACTTGTAAGGGGTATTAGGGCTATGCAGAATTTAAAGGTGAAAGTGAGTCACCTTGAAAAATTCCACAGTTGATGTTATATTTCTGAGGCAAGTACTCCATTAGAGTGGTATAATTGGAGATTCGTATTCCACAACGACATATGTGCTTCAGGAAGTTTGAAATCACAGGGGAAATTTTGAAGATGTCCAGCGATCTCAAGATCCATGGATGCTGGAGTATACTGTCGAAGGCCTTTTTATAGTCAATCCATGCGGTGCTGAGATTTCTGCGCTTGTTGTGACAGTTCTCAAGGATCATACGATTGATTAGCAGTTGATCTTTGCATCCGTAAGAGCCTCGGCGGCAACCTTTTTGTTCAAGGGAAAATATCGTTCTTCTCATGAATGCATATGTTTTCTCCGCCAGGATAGATGTTAGGATTTTATACGTGGTGGATAGACAGGTTATAGGCCGATAGTTTTTTGGAAGGTTGGTTTCGTTATTCTTTGGGAGTAGGTAAGTAATGCCACTTGCTAACCATCAGGTGTTTTCTTTGGGTCTCTCATATTCCATTGAGCAGCTGAACTAGCTTACCGTGTGCGCATGGGAGCGATGCGAGCCAGAAATTCGGCACCTTATCTTTACGGGAGATTTCCAATATGGGCCTTCGTGAGTGCCTTTCTTAGGTCTGCTATTGTGATGTCTTCCCATGCTTGTTGTTGTAAAATTTTGGTAGGATCCTTCAGTTTGTATAATCCAGTCTGCATTTATGTTGTACGTCTTCTTGTCACTCCAAATCCTTTTCCAAAAGTTTTGAACTTCTCCATGGGAGGGGGGTCTTTAACGGTTACTTTCTCCTTCCCTATTTCTCTGTAGAATTTTTTGGCATTGGATGTGAACAGCTTATTTTGCTTATAAAACTTGTTTCTCTTCTCAAACTTCGTATTCTTTGGGCTTTTGCTTGGACTTTTGTTTCAGCGTTTCTTTTATTGATATCAGTTCTTCTCTTGGTGAGGATCCAAATTTTCTCTTCTCTTTCATCTTTCTCCAGTTCTGGATCTTACATCATTTCCACATATTAGTTCATTTAATATTGATATTTCCCCTCTCATAATTCAATCTCTTTTTCAATTTTACTTCTCCAGGTTTGATTTCTTCCCAGGTTGGTTTTCTTTGTTTTTTCGGGGCATACAGCTGGTTTCAATTGCCCTAGCAGAAGCGTAAATAATTTCATTTAACTCAGTAAAATCAGGTTTTAATTCTCGTATTATTTCATTTGTTACATAGTTGCCAATTTGGATTTGTTTTTATTTTGGTTTGTATTTGAGAGTTTATGAAGTGTTTCTCTATCATTCATACTTATATGTCTTACAACTTCAAGCGTATTCAGGATTTTCTGCCTCATTTCTGCCATAGACTCTCTGTGTTCTTCAGCAAATGCGAGATCTTCAGTTACTGTTGTTTTTTCGTTTTCCTGGCTATCTTTAACAGGTACAATAGAATTTCTTGTATCTTCAGGCCTTTGCGTACTTTGGTCAGATGGCAGTCTTTCAATTAAGCCTCGTGGCGGGCTATACTGTTCATCTGATTCTTCATTTCCTTTGTGTCTTATATTATGTCTTTTTCGTTGCGTGCTTGATCGCGCTTATTTCACTGTCTGTGAGTCTGTTATTTCTAAGTATCCTCCTCACATTTGCTAATTTGTTCTCGTCCAAATAGGGCCTACTGTCTTGATTCGTGTTCTCCATATACTGTAAGAGTTTGCGGTGTGTCTCTCTTGAGATGGCCTACCTAATGCATAGTAATAAGCGTATATTACTTCTTTATACTCTTCTCGGGTCCATTTGTTCCGCTTACATTTTTCTTTCTGTGGTGGTTGTGGTGGTGAACTTGGAGGGCTCGAGTTGGGGGATTTCCCGTTCAAGTGACCATCCATGTCCGTATTCGGAGAAGAGTTTGTGCCAGTTGATGACTTTTCGATCCCAGGCTGGCTCTTCCCTGGGGGACGCGCTTCCAGATTAACCATAGGACAAGCGATTTGGTATACTGATTTAGTTTTCCTTTTAGTTTCCAAAAACATTTTGGTGCTACGATAATGTTATCATTTTTTAGCTTTGATTGGCTCGTGGGGAGACGGCCATCATTGCCGTTACAATTATAATCGTACCATTATAGCAGCCGTAGTCGGCTTATTATTGTTATTATCATCACCATTACCATCACTATCATCATTATCACCACCATTCACCATCATTATCATCATCATCATCATCACCATCACCACCATCATCATCAATGATATTGTTTTATGTGTAGTCACAGCAGTATCTTATTATTGTTATTTTTGTTTTTATCATTATCACCATCACAGTAGTGTCTGTCTGTCTCGTTGCTGGCTTGGTGGTTGGCTGGCTGACTGTCTTCACACCAGAGTTCTTGCCTGTCAAATAATACTTTCTTTGTGTTGGTTGAACTCTTTGAGTGTGTGTGTGTGTAGATAGATAGATAGATTATCAGCACTATTACTATCATTATTATCATCATCACCATCAGTGATATTTTTTTTTTTTTTTTTTAGGTGGGGTCCTATCGGTCAAAAAAAGTTCAGATGTTTACTACTATTAGGCTTAAGAAAAATTAAGGAAGGGCTGTTCTGTATTGTTTGTGAATAGAGAAGTTGTGTTCGACCAGAGAGAATCTTAGCATCATCATTTTTTTTTCCACGTGCGTTTGTGTTATTGCAATAAAAAGTGTTTGTATATTTCCTGTAAGGTAATATTGTGGAGGTTGAAGTTACTTTTCTAGAGATGTTTTGTATGTCCAGTTAGAAGAACAGGTGTGTTTTATACAATAAAAAGTATATGTTTATATTTATATTTGAATATTCAGGGAGAAGCAAAGAAAAGTCAGATTTTCATAGAAAGTTTTAGGGTTTTGTAAGTCCACAAAAAGAAAAGCGTGATGTTTTTAGAGAGAGGAAAAAAAAGAAAACAAAGGATGTTTACAGGACAATTGTGGGTATCAAAGTTTTTAAAGCTGGTCGAATGTATGATTGAAAACTGTAGATATGTAAATTTGGTAAATTTTCTTAACTTATTTTGAAGGCTGTTCTGTATTATTTGTGAATAGAGAAGCTGTGTTCGACCAGAGAGAATCTTAGCATCATTATTTTTTCCATGTGCGTTTGTGTATTGCAATAAAAAGTGTTTGTATATTTCGTGCAAGGTAATATTGTGGAGGTTGAAGTTGACCTCTATAGATGTTTTGTATGTCCAGTTAGAGAGAACAGGTGTGTTTTTGTCAATAAAGAGTATATGTTTAAATTTGTATTTGAATATTCTGGGAGGAAGCAAAGAAAAGTCAGATTTTCATAGAAATTTTTAGGGTTGCAAGTCCACCAAAAGAAAAGCGTGATGTTTTTAGAGAGGAGAAAAAAAAGGGTGCTTACAGAGGCAGTTGTGGGTATTAAAGTTTTTAAAGCCGATCGGATGTATGTTTGAAAGCTGCAGATATGTAAATTTGTAAATTTTCTTAACTTATTTTGAAGGGCTGTTCTGTATTATTTGTGAATAGAGAAGCTGTGTTCGACCAGAGAGAATCTTAGCATCATTATTTTTTCCATGTGCGTTTGTGTTATTGCAATAAAAAGTGTTTGTATATTTCGTGCAAGGTAATATTGTGGAGGTTGAAGTTGACCCCTCTAGAGATGTTTTGTATGTCCAGTTAGAAGAACAGGTGTGTTTTTGCAATAAAGAGTATATGTTTAAATTTGTATTTGAATATTCTGGGAGGAAGCAAAGAAAAGTCAGATTTTCATAGAAAGTTTTAGGGTTTTGCAAGTCCACAAAAAGAAAAGCGTGATGTTTTTAGAGAGGAGAAAAAAAAAGGGTGCTTACAGAGGCAGTTGTGGTATTAAAGTTTTTAAAGCCGATCGGTGATGTTTGAAGCTGCAGATATGTAAATTTGTAAATTTCTTAACCCACTTTGAAGAGAATTTCAAATACTCACGAGGTATTGTAGAGGTTCCAGTCTTTGAGAGTTATTTTCCCTGTTGCTAAACTGGCCCATATTAGTGTTCTATGGCTTTCAGCCACCGAACTGTCAGAGCAGTGAGGAACACGTCCAGCCGCTGTCAAGGCTGGCGCTCTTATTCTTATTATCATTATTATTATTATTAGTATTATTATTATTATTATTATTATTATAATCATTATCATTGTCATTATTATATTATTATTATTATTATTTTATTATTATTTTATATTATTATTATTATTATTATTATTATTATTATTATCATCATTATTATCATTATCATTATTATTATTATTATCATTATTATATATCATCATCATCATTTTTATTATTATTATTATTAGTATTATATTATAAACTAATATATTTTTGCTACTCGTTTCTGTATTTTTCAGTTTTAATTTACACATGCATGCACACACACATATTGTCAATATATACATATGTATACATATATAATTTACATACACGCATGTACATATATATATAAGTATATATGTGTGTGTGGGCGTGTATATATATATATATATATATATATATTATTATATATATATATATATATCTATAGGCAAGGAAAAATTGAGAAGGCAGAATGCTAAATTGAAGGAAAATTTTAATGAAAATGGGTGTATGGAAAATTTTGAAAAATTGATAAAATATATATATATTAATTCATACCGGTTTTCGTCACAATGTGACTTTTCAAGAATTGTAAGGTGGAAAGAAAAAAAAAATTTGTTTATGTTTGAGGAGGGGCAAAAAAGAAAATTACGTTGTTTTCTGCAAGAAAATAATAATAAACATGTACAAAAATTAAAAAATAGGTATTCCGATACATTGAAAAGTCTTTGTGTATCTCGAGTTTAATGATAGTTCTTGAAAAAATTACCTTGGAGGATTGAGATCCATGTGATTAAATCCATGTGCTGTTTAATTTAATTAAGGATATCTGTTAAGTGAATGTCAAAACAGGAAGTAGATGTCCAGTTCCTGTGAGTAAGGGGAGACAACTCTGTGGGTTTTAAGCTCTTCAATTTGGGGTTTATCAATTTTTGTAATAAAGGGTGTTAAATAACCTTAAAATATAAAATTATCATTTTAGCTTCATTTGCATTATCTTTTTTTATATATTGTTTGCTAACTTAACATTCAGATTTTAACTCTTTATTATATTGTTTTGCTAATTATATAAATTTACATAAACCAATTTATAATTACATTTCAGATTGTATGTCATATATAATAATAAAATAATAATAATAATAATAATAATAATAAAATAATAATAATATAATAATAACAACAACTATAATAATAATGATAAATAAAGAATATAAGTTTTAGCTTGAAGTGATGACTGCATGGTATCCTTATATGTTGTGTTAGTACATCCATGAGAATGAGGTAGAAAAAAGAAGTATGATCAACGAGGAGTTTGCAATTAAGATGCGTTTTTGAATTTTTCAATAAAAGATTCTCCTTGTTAATTCTCTCCTGGTGTGGTGATTCCGTCTTTACATTGGTAGAAGGGGTATATATAAAATTTGGGACTTTTGTCTTTAGCGCATGAGTCTAGTGGCCACTCAGTGGAATTTGCCGGTATTCGGGAGATTTATTTGTTCTTTATGGAACGCTACTCTTTACGTAAGGGAGGGCTCGTTTGTCCAACATAATTATGTTGGCAAACCGGCGCATGTGAGAACGTAGAAGGTTCTCGGAGGAACAGGAGAAGTTGGCCTTGATTTTAAACTTCGTTCCTTGTTTGAAGATAAATTCAGAGCCTTCAAGTAGGAAGGGGCAGGTGCCACAGTTTCGGCGTACAATTTTTTAACTGCTGGGAGTGGATGTGGTGTGTGAAGTTTGGCATTTGTCAAGAGTTTTTTAAAGATTTGTGTTGCCTTTTACATTTGAGGATTTTGTGTGTATTTATAATGTTTTTCATTTTTGGGTCTGTTCTCACTCTACTGTCATCAGACACAAAAATGAAAAAACTGAATGTTAAGTTAGCAAACAATTATATAAAAAAGATAACGCAAATGAAGCTAAAATGATAATTTTATAATCTAAAGTTTATTAACACCCTTTATTACAAAACATTGATATAACCCAAATTGAAGAGCTTAAAACCCACAGAGTTTTCTCCCCTTACTCACAGGAACTGGACATCTACTTCCTGTTTTGACATTCACTTAACAGACATCCTTAATTAAATTAAACAGCACATGGATTTAATCACATGGATCTCAATCTCCAAGGTAATTTTCAAGACAAACTATCATTAACTCGTGATACACAAAGACTTTACAATGTATCGGAATACCTATTTTTAAATTTGTACATGTGTATTATTATTTTTGCCAGAAAACAATGTAATTTTCTTTTTTGCCCCTCCTCAAACATAACCAAAAGATTTTTTCTTTCCACCTTACAATTCTTGAAAAGTCACATTGTGACGAAAACCGGTATGAATTAATATATATATATTTTATTAATTTTTCAAAATTTTCCATACCCCCATGTTCATTAAAATTTTCCTTCAATTTAGCATTCTGCTTTTTAAGTTTTCCTTGCCTATCATTTCTCCACGTGCGGTCAACACAACCCCACCATTTATTGATTTATATATATATATATATATATATTTATATACACACAATCACAGTCGCATATATAGGGGATAGATAGATAGATAGATAGATAGATAGATAGATAGATAGATAGATAGATAGATAGATAGATAGATAGATAGATAGATAGATAGATAGATAGATAGATAGATAGATGGATAGATAGATAGATAGATAGACAGACAGACAGACAAACAGATATGTAAAGGTAAGATCCTAGGATAAAGGTGAAGGAAGCTTCAAGCAGTCCGTAGAAGACACAAGAAAATAATAACTCTTAGAAGCAGTGATTTATTGGCGCAGATAGTTGTGAATTTTTCCTGTATCGAAGTACAATAAGCTGCAAAATTATTCGTTGGTTGAAGAGAACAACCCACGGAGGTACACTATCATTTCACTAATCACCGTCCCAGCATTGTGCATATAAACTGAAATACTTGAATAGTATAGATACATATACATATGTGTGTGTGTGTACGTATGCATGTGTATATAGGTATATATAAATATATAGGTGTTAATGCATCTACAAATATATGGTTTTGTATGAACTAGAAAATACATGTCTGTGTGTATGTGTGTAGATATACTGACTTGGCCAATAGTCACCTGACAGTAAATCAAAAATTCCCCAAATATTTAATATTCAATTTATTTATTTATTTGGGGAAAATGGTGTCACTGAAAGACTTCAGTTGGAATAATTTTCATTATGTTTCATATTTAGATGCTTGTATATTAAATTCATTCAGTTGTTAAACATAAATAAATCTTGGAATTAAATGGTTTAATGGTTTTACTTACTATCAGTTGAAGTTTGTCAAACGATGCATATATATATATATATATATTATATTTATATATATATATATATATGTATGTATATATATATAATATATACATATAAATATGTATTATGCATGTATGTCTGTATATGTGTGTATGTGTGTGTATATGTGTATGTATATATGGGAAAACGTGTGTGGTGTATGTATGTATATGTGCATGTATTATATATATATATGCATGTATGTGCGTGTGTTTGCATATGTGTATGTGTATACACACACACATACACACATATATTATATATATATACATTCGTTTGTTTGTACGTAGGGAAGCAAATATGTGAGATAGCATGATCTCCCTTCCACCTCCCCTCCCAAACCAATATATAAATATAAAAATATTTCTATCAACAAACATTCCAAGTCTAAACTTATGTGTGTGTGTGTCTCTCTTTCTCCTCCCTCTATGCTATCATCCCCTTTTTTATCAAAAGACACGTATCTTACACCTCGTTAACACCCCATCCCCCCAAACAACACCTAAACTCATCTTTCACATAGAAAATTACTGAAGCTTCTCTTTATAAAATTAAGATAGCTGATTCAGCCATATGAGAATTTGAAAAGCATCTGACCATTATATTTTCCTCCAAAGTCAACCATTCATATGGAACCAACAAGAGGACACTTTCACAAGCCCTTCATAAAACACTCACTAAATACCCCCACCACCTCCCAATTCTACCCTCAATTAACTATCTTGTTTCTACCATTCACTATTTCCTTTCTGATCTGATTCATGAACACTCCTTCACTCTCACACTTATTATTACCCCAACCACACCCCAGACATACTCAAATATTTTATATATATAGAAGCACACAACACAACACAACACAACACAAGCTGAAGATCAGTTTAATAACCGCCACCGACGAGTGCGAGAAAGTTCTCCACAAAAGTTAACAAGGAACCTCTAAAAAATCTCGTTTCCGACGTTAACAAAGAACTTACTAGATCTACAAACCAAACTGTAAAATTAACTTATATTATGTATAAGAAAATTAAATTATAACTGTCAGTGAAGTGGTTCTTTTCCTTTTTCAAATATATTTCCTCGTTCTTCTTTCCCTTAAATCTTTTTGTTTTTCCTGTTTCCGACAAAGAGCTATGCTCAAAACGTAAAACAAAAACTCTCTTCTTTCTCCGAGCGCCGATTTATACATTGCTTGTGCTACGTCCTCACGCGTCTGTTTGATTTTCTTTGTATCTCTATTTTTTTAATTGACTATATAATAATATTATATATATATATAGATATATATTATATATATAATATATAATATATATATATATATATGTGTGATATATGTATGTATGTATGTATGTATTGCATGATGTATGTATGTATGTATGTATGTATGTATAATTCCGTTTATGAAATACAGCCACTAGGCCTTATTTGTTCGGGTCTACAGTAACATTGACTCGCCCGAGGAGCCGTGCAGTAGAATGAATACGATACCGCAGGATTCTGATGCGAACATCTTAACGATACGGCCATATTTGATATCATGCTGCACATACTCGAGCAAGAGTAGGAAAACTACATTATAGAAAAGCGTAATGCCTAGTATTTCCTGCAATGCTATTTTGTATGCTTATTCAACATAAATTGTCAACTCTGAACTGAGAGAACAAAACAAATGCACCAGCTGTGTCGTCCCTGTTTAAATCGCATTAATCTATACAACACATATGCACACATATATAACTATGTAAGTGTGCAGTTATGAATGTATATATGTATGGAGGTATGGAGGAGTGTGTATATATATATATATATATATATATATATATATATATATATATAGAGAGAGAGAGAGAGAGAGATGTATGAGTGCATATATATATATGTATGTCTCTGTGAATGGATGGATGCATAATGTGTATGTATAATTATAAAATATAATTAATAAAATGAAAGTAGATATTTTTTCGTCAATTGAAGATCACAACTCTACAACTTTTCAGTGATTATTAGCGAAGATAATTTGTTTGTTATTAATATGATTGTACGTCTATAGAAACATTTATTTAAGAGTTGAAGATGCACCAGGGTCTGTATAAGAATTGTATTTTATGTTGACGCGAAGTTTCGGGCCCTAACCGCTAGACACTCACTCAGGCACCACGAGTGAGCTAGCACAGTTTGATTTTAAAATTAACCAGTCGGCGTGAAGCTGTGGTGTAATGTGGTTTTCTCAAATGTTTTAAAACTTAACCTCGTTGTACCCTATGGAAACTATTTTGTCGCTTTAATTCGTAGCAGATCGACAAACTGATTCATGTGCCTCCTCTCTTGCCACACGGTTCTGAGAAATTTGCGCACACAACTCCAGGCTCTCGGTTTCATAAGTAAATGCTACGGATGCAGCGCTGGTTTTTTTTATCTATCTCCCATTCAGCAGTTATTAATATTGTCCATTGTAAACAGCCAGCAGCATTTATGTCTGGCAATAAATATCAAGTTAAATGTTCTTGAGATTGCTTCAGCTAATATTCACGCAGCCAACGAAATATACCATTATTGACTGGCTCAACATATGCAACAAGCAAACATAGGCGACAATGTAATTTTTTTATTTATTAAAACACCATACAGTGTTCAATAACTTTTATATTTTTCAAAGCAAAAAAGAAGAAAAAAAAAAAGATGAAAATTTAAAAGAACGAAATAGCAGCGAAAAATGTTTCATGGCGGTAAAACATGCTTAAAAGTATTCCATTCAAAAGGTTTCTGATCAAAATTACATAATGAAAATTCAAGTTGTTAAATAAGTTTCACTGCGGTAGAAAATAAAAGTTCAAACGTTCGAAAAATATCATAGCAATAATACACGATAAAATGTGGAAAGATAAGTAGGTTTCATATACCTATTTCTCTTACTTGTTTCACGCTTTCTATTTTCCAGATGACCGTATGTTCAACGAACAGTTATAATTGCTAATTCCTTTGTAAGCTTCGTGCAAGACTACAATTCGGCCGTGCTATGATTCATTCTACTAAATATTAAATATTTAGCATTTATGCTCCACGTACATACATAGATACATACATAAACACACACCCCCCCCCACACACACGCACACACATATATATATATATATATACATGCACACATACAAATATAACAGTATATATATATATATATATATATATAGATAGATAGATAGATAGATAGATAGACACAGAAATACACGTACACTCACATAGATATATAAATATTGAATGCTTAAAAGGTTTTACACGAGTGACTTTATATTAAAGAAGCAAGAACTAATTTTGAGAATATTACTGTAGACAAAAGAAAGAAAATATTTTCAAAACATTCCGTCGGTTTTTTAAGTTCATCTTGGCATATTTCGATTTATTTCCCCATCTCTTACATCATGACTACACTGAGTTTTAAAAAGATTGAAACCGGTTGCATATTTTTATAAAAATACAACCTATTTCTTTTTGCCGTCATAGACTTCACAAATCTTTTCTGATTTTTAAGTAAACACACACACACACACACACACACACACACACATAATGATTATTTTTTATCTCTGCTTGTATGAACGTATGCTCGAATATCTCTTCGTCTTATATGTAAGCAATAAACATCTGTCACCATTGAATCTCCGATTACCAATGTGTTATTGTATCTTTGGGCGTATATATTCTATATATGCATCTCTCTCTTTATACTATACATATATGTATATAGATATACGTTATATATACACTATATACAAATATATATACATAATACATACATATATACATATATATGTATACTTTTATATATGTGCACATGTATATATATATACACGTATATATATATTTACATGTATGTATGTATTGTATATATATATATATATATATATATGTACATGTAGTATGTTGATATTATATATATATATATATATATATATATACATTTTGTATTTATATATACAGACACATGTATATACATATATATATATACATAAACATACATATACATATATAAATAATATACGAATATGTATACGTATATATACACATATAGTCATACACACACATAGAAACATACACATATGTGTGTATGTGTGTCTGTGTGTGTGTGCGTGTGTGAGCGAGTGCATTCTATTGATTTATTATCCAGTATCCTGGCATCTTCCCCTTCTTTGACTACTTCTTATTCATACTCACGCTTTGCCTCGGATATAAAAACGATTCCTTCCAGCTTCTTGTTCAAAACGCCAGAAGAGATCATTTCGAAGTTTAGTCCTTTTTTTTCGTTTTATTGGTTTGTTTTTTGTTGTTGTTGTGTTATAAATGTTATGATTATCTTCTTGTGCTGCTGTTTAGCTTATCTGGGAACATAATTTTTGCGTGTGTACCTGAGTGTATATATGCAAACACATATACACTCACATATATATATATACGCATACACACACACACAAACACACACACACACATATATATATACGTATACATACATGTCTATAAATATTAACACACAAGTATAAATATGTATATGCATATATATATATATATGTAAACACGCATAAATGTATTTGAATATATATATATATGTGTGATTATATATAAATATATAAACTGTCCGACGACCGGGAAGGTGAAACACCGAGTAACAGGTTTTGTTGAATTTCTGCTGCTTTTAAATAAAGTATATACATATATTTACATGTTTGTATGTATATTTTATATAATATTACATATATATTTATATAAGATATATATATATACATATATATTTATATAAGGTATATATATATATAAGATATATATATATATATATATATATATATATATATATATTTATATAAGATATATATATATATATATATATATGCATATTCACACATTTTGTAGTTACTTTCTTACGTATTACACGTTGTCCATTTTTTTAGTAGCGTGTTACAAGTTGAGAACACAGGTTTAGTGGTAAGACGGCTTGACGTCTATTTTTAGCACTCAAGTGATCCATATAGTGATTTCTCATATCGTTTATATTATATATTTGCTTATTTAAATTTCTGTTTTGTATATAAAGGACTTTTTCAATATTTTTTTCTCCTTTCTAAGTGTATTTCAAATTTGTATAATACTTTGTTGATTAGAAAATATTATAATAACGATATCATTATTACTATTATTTTTATTATTATTATTATTATTATTATTATTATTATTATTATTATTATTATTATTATCATTATCATTATTATTATTATTATTATTATTATTTTATTACTATTATTACTATCATCATCATTATCATCATCATCATCATCATCTCATCATCATTATTATTAATATTATTATTATTATCATTATTATTATTATTAGTAATAATAATGATAACAACAACAACAACAATAATAATAATAATCCTTTCTACTATAGGTACAAGTCCTGAAATTCGTGGGGAGGGGTTAAGTCGATTACATCCGCCCCAGTCCTTAAATGGTATTTAATTTATTAACCTCGAAAGGATGAAAGGCAAAGTTGACTTCTGCGGAATTTGAACTCAGAACGGAAAGACGGACGAAATGCCGTTAAGCATTTTGCCAAGCATGCTAACGATTCTGCCAGCTACTTTTTTTCTTTTTTACCTCTTTAGATTCTCTTATTTTCCTATTCCTCTTTTTCAACACAACCTCACATTATGTGCCCTAGTGATGTTAGGTTGTCTGAAAAATCATAATGTACCAATAATCGTCAGTGATTCGAACGAACAGGATATAAACACTTCTGAGAACAACTAAGAACAGAAACAATTCCTATCACAGTATGTTGTACTACGGACCGACAGAAAAGAAAGGAGTCATGGAGGAGTTGCTATGTACATCCGTGAGGACCTCACACCCCAGGTCCTTTGTCATACTCAAACTCGGTGTGTGTGACCACATAATGTACACATAAGGCAACTTGATGTAGTTGTGTGTGCTACATATCGCCCTCCAGATGCCCCAAGTCATTATGGGCAAGTTTGAGGACTGCCTTTTAAAAATAGAAGAAGTTCTAATCACATTAGAAAAACACATAAGTGTACTTCTCATGGGAGACTTCAATCTACCAATGTCAGATGGCCCAGGGCCTTTCTCTCCCAGGAATGACAAGATGTGAACGAGGACAGCGAGAGGGGTCCCTCCTGAACCTCATCAACACCTGTACATGGAGCAAGTAATACTCCAACCAACCAGAGCAGGTAACACACTGGATCTCTGCTTCACAAATAATATGGATCTCATCCATAATGTGAAAGTGACACCGACACTACTCTCGGATCACAACATGGTAGAGCTGACAATGTTACGGGCCAAAAGAGAGCACGGGACATGCAGCCTACAAGAAACCCTCAGAATCTTTCAGCTTGAACTTCAATAAGGCAAACTGGAAACAAATTGAGAAAGAGATCCTCAAACAAAACTGGCCTGAATGTCTCTCCTCGCCGGACATCGACATGATCTTCAACAATTCATGTCTGTAATGCAAGCCATATGCTACAAATGTGTCCCAGAGAGAAAGGCCACTGTACACAAGAAAAAATCCCCAGAGAGAGGAAAATTTTAATGAGACGGCGTACAAAAATTTCAAATCGCCTAAACAAACAAATTGAAAGCAGTGAAAAGTCCCGCCTGAAAATAAAACTGTTGGAAATTGAAAATTGTCTGCAACTCTCCCATGAGAAGGAAAGAGCAGAAAAGAAGCCTGGGCTATAGACAACATAAAAACTAACCCCAGAGCTTTCTACAGGTATGCCAAAAAGAAACAGCTACGGTGCACTGTAGGATAGGGCCACTCCTTGAAAGGATGGCACACTCACAGGAAAACCAATGAGGGTAAGTGAAAATACTGAATGAACAATTCAGAGTGTTTTCACTCCACCCCTTGGGCATTTCCAAATCAGCAATCCAACTGACTTCTTTACCACTGCAGATATAGAATCAGAGGCGGCGACGATAAATTACATCGATATAAAGGAAGACGATGTAATAAAGGCTATAGATGAAATGAAAACAGACTCAGCTATTGCCCCGATGGATTCCCGGCAATCCTCCTAAAAGTATGTAAGAGAGTCCTAGCAAGACCACTGCAGTTCCTCTTTCAGAGCTTCCTTGCAGCTGGCAAACTTCCAGAAAACTGAAGGAAGGTAAAATATGCCCTATTCATAAAGGAGGTAGCAGAGCGGAGCCCAAGAAAGAACTACAGACCTACCTCTCTGACCTCACACATCAGCAAGGTCATGGAAACGAATAGTCAGAAGGAAACTAATCACCTTCCTTGAAGAAAATGACTTGCTGCCTGACACCCAACATGGTTCCGACCAGGAAGAAGCTGCTTAACTCAGCTCCTGCAGCACTATGACTGGGTGCTGAAACAACTGCTCAACCACTCAAATGTGGAAGTCATATATCTCGACTTCGCAAAGGCCTTCGATAAAGTCGATCATGGAATGATATGTCACAAACTGCGTGATCTTGGCATAGTTGGAAAACTAGGAGAATGGCTTCATGACTTTCTGAAGAATAGAAGTCAGGTGGTAGCAGCCAAGGGGGCCACTTCCATTAGCACGCAAATAGTGAGCGGTTGTTCCGCAGGCACTGTTTTGGGACCACTACTGTTCATAATGGCCCTCTCAGACATGCCCTCAGCCACGCAGAGAGCCACGATCACAAGTTATGCAGATGATACAAAAGTTCACAGGCAATACAGAACCTGAAGACACTAAGCACCTGCAATGTGAGCTGGACGAAATATACAAGTGGGCTGAAAAGAATAGCATGCAGTTCAATGCTGAAAAGTTTCAAGCTTTATACTATCAGCATGCAAAACTGAATGCAATACCCAATGAATACACTGGACTCGGAGGATTGCCAATCCCAGGGCACAATCAGTGCGTGACCTGGGTATTCACATGAGTGATGACGCGACCTTTCATGTACATGTTGCTAAACTGACAATGAAAGTAGACGGCTGGATGGATGGATTCTTAGAACCTTTAGAACAAGAGAACAAGAAACCATGATGGTCCTCTGGAAGACACTTGTCCTAAGCCCCTTTGACTATTGCTCTCAGCTATGGTCACCATCCAGTGTCAAGTTGATCACAGAACTTGAGGCGATCCAACGAAGCTACACGAAGAAGATAGCCTCTGTGCAGCATATGAGCTACTGGGAGAGACTCAAGAGATTAAAGCTCTATTCCTGGAGCGTAGGCGAGAAAGATATGCCATAATATATATCTGGAAGATCCTGGAAGGTCTTGTCCCAGACTTTGGCATCGAGAGTCACACAAATGCCAGAACGGACGCCACTGCGTAGTACCAAGGACTCCAAATTGACATCAAGATGTAGGACAAGATACTGTGATAGCCTGGGCTTCAGAGGCCCACGGCTCTTCAATATCCTCCCGAAGAACCTGAGGGACCTGCATGGTGTAGATGCGGATGTCTTTTAAAGTAGACTGGATCTTCTTCCTGTCAGGTGTCCCGGATGAACAACTTCACGGCAGGAGGTGCAGATGAGGGCAGCTGCATCAAACTCTCTCATGCACCAGATGGCGTTTGCTAAAAGCATCCGTAGGTAAAACCGTGTAGCAAACAAATGGCGGTGCCCCAGCATGGCCACAGCTCATTAGCTGAAACTGGGAAAAATCAAAATCAAAATCATAGTGGGCACATTAGGTATGATAAAAAATATTCAGACAAATACATAACAAAAACACCGGGACTTACAAATATATATAACATACAGAAAATTGCACTACTGGGCACTGCACACACCCCACGCAAAACACTTTCAATACAAGAAGAAGAAGAAGAAGAAGAAGAAAAAGAAGAATGCTACTACTTTGTCAAGTTTACAGGGAATTGTTTTTGAGCGACGTTTACTACGACGTGATGAAATTTATATTTCCTCCACAGTTGAACTGTTAGGTTTCAGGTAACTTATACTTACATGAAAAATGAGATGTAAGAAAGATACTTAAGACTTCGACATCTCCCAGTTAACGTCGATTTTTGCATTTTCGCATTTGCTATTATTGCTTTTTGCTGTTTAGCCATAAATCCCTCTTGACCAAAACAGGCCTACAATCAAGTTTTCATGTAACGATCATTTTTCGTGTTCAGTAAATATGAACACTTAACAGCATTCAGGGCGGTGAATTGACACAATCATTGATATGTTGGATAGATTTCATCGCAGCTTTATTCGTAATCTCTGCTATCTGAGTTCAAAACCCGCTGAGATCAAATTTGCTTTTCACTCTTTTGGGGCTGAAACAGAAAGTACCGTTCCTGACCTATTGGTCGACAATATTTTTTGAGCTTTTGACAAAATGGCTTGTGGTATCTGTTCCGGTTTCATGAATTTTCTGTTGAAATTCTGTCACAGGACACCAAAGACGCATCTGATTGAAGCTGTAACCGACAGATAATATTAGCAATTTGTTTCTGAGTTCAAATTCTGCCGAGGTTGACTTTGCCTTTCATCCCTTCGGGGTCGATAAATTAGGTACCAATTGCATACTGGCGTCGATCTAACCGACTGGACCCCTCCCTCAAAATTTCGGGCCTTGTGCCTAGACTAGAAAAGAATATTAGCCATTTGTAATACGATAAGAAGCATTACCGTGTTTATGTTTGTTCGAACGTTAAGGCGACTTCCTTCACCGAAGGACGGAACTGTGCAATTCGAGTGAGATTTAGTTGCTCTTGCTAGTTGATCGAACCTCTAGTTGAGAATCTTTTCTCATCTCATTTTTTGCTTTTCAGTCTAGGTCACTGAGACAGCTGTGCTGGACTATTCAACATCATCGCTGGATTGTGTCCGCGTTTAAATATCACTTAAGCTACGCGATGTGAAATGTAGAATGTTAAATGTTTTGGTCAAAAACACAAGTCAGATTGTGAGAAGCTCAAAGGTCGACTGAGCTTGAAACACTTTTGTCGATACAATTTGTGTTTGATCTAGATTTAATACGTTATTTGATGTTAAATTTATTGATTTCGTTTGGGTTTATTGGTTATATTAAGCACCTTGGTTTATTTTAGTTTCATTGATTAGCGGCAGAAATATAGATTTGTAGTAGTTTTATTGTGATGTTATTGATTAATAGTGTATTTATAATACATCTAAAGGCGACGAGCTGGCAGAAACGTTTGCACGCCGGGCGAAATTCGTAGCCGTATTTCGTCTGTCGTTACGTTGTGAGTTCAAATTCCGTTGAGGTCGACTTCGCCATTCATCCTTTCGGGGTAGATAAATTAAGTACCAGTTACGCACTGGGGTCGATGTAATCGACTTAATCCCTTTGTCTGTCCTTGTTTGTCCCCATGTGGGCAATAAAGAAATAAGTGTATTTATGATACATCTAGACCTAGTTTGCATGGTGCCGATTTGTGATGAAGCTCGGTTCGCTAATCACGAGGTCCCGGGTTCGATCTTATTGAGTACTATCTTAGATTTTTGTTTATCATAGCATCGGTCTAACTCACACAAAGCGTTGCTTGGGTTCTTTCGGTAGACGGAAACTGTGTAACTCATTATGTTGATTGCACATGCATGTAAAGGTCCAGGCTTATTTCACTGTATCGCAATGATTCTAAGTAATAAGAATATAATGTCTTTGGAATACTCAGCCACTTACATGCATATTCCATGAACATATAGTTAAGGTGATTGAACAGCACATCATCGAACCTGACGGACATTCATTTTATATTAAGCGTAGATGCGAAATCGATGTTGTATTCACAACATTCTATAAAGTCTTAGAAACACTCAACCAGAGCGACGCTGAGTGCAGCTGGTCGATACCGTTCCCTGGTAATTTAGAAGCGACAATGATAGATTAGACATACAGTATCAGGGTTGATAGAAGAGAGGTTTATTTTATAAGGTTAAAAGTATTGACAAGCTATGTCAATGTAAAATAACTTTTACTGCGAAGCGAAGCAAAATAGACACAGATATGTAGGAGAGTGCTAGCCTGTGAAGGCACGTGACATGGTGGTTATAGAGTTCGGAACACGATTGACAATTCCTTGACGAGGTGGCACTTTGAGTTTTTGATCAAGGTGAGGCATTTCACATTGATCCAGTCTAATGGTAATGAGTATCAAACTCTGTTCATCCGAGTCATATTTGCGATGCCCCGCTGGATCAAGGTCGAGGAGGCAGTAAGGGTTTGTTCGTTATATGAGGACCTGTTCGTCATAACCAGATCTGCTCGCCAATTGAATGTCTGCTCGACACATGAGGGCCTGCTCGCCAGATGAGGGCCTACACTCCACATGAGGTTATGTTCGTCTCATGACCTGCTCGCCACACGAGAGTCTACACGCCACATGAGGCCTTGTCTGCTTTCCACATGAGGTCTGCTCACCACATGAGGTCTGCTCACCACATGAGGTCTGCTCACCACATGAGGTCTGCTTGCTACATGAAAACCTGCTTGCTACATGCAGGACTACTCATCACATGAGGCTATACACGCCACACGAGGGCCTGCTCGCCACATGAAAGATTATCTAAAGCATGGTACACACTGTCATATTCCTTCGTGTGTAACAGACGGTGGGCTGTACATTTTTCTATACAGCGCTAGCCTACAATATTTTTTTAATCAATTGTGTGGCAGAACAAACAAACCAGTTTCACAATACAGGTATTTCCGACTACTGTTATTTTTTAACCCCAAATCAGTTGTCATACTAGAACTAGAGCACTCCGCACAAAATGCTTAGACGGATTTCATCCATCTTTGCGTTCTCAGTTCAAATGCCACCAAAGTCAAGTTTCATTTCATCTTTTCGGGGTAGATACACTAGGTACCAGTTAAGCACCGATTTGAAAGATTTGAAACTAATATATACCAGCAAAGCTGTTGTCGGATGCAGTAGAACACTAGATTAACGATAATCCACGATTGCGTTTTATCTCTGATTATTTTCACATAGTGATTCTAGAACTACATTACGAAATGTGGCCTTCTAGCTTTAAGGTGGCAATGAGTGATTTCAAAGAGATGAAACTGCTGTCTTTAGAAGACCCAACGAAATAACCTGACTCAACGTGGCATTGAAGTTTCGTTCCGAAATCGTTCATAATTTATTTATTTCGATTGCACACTGGAGCAAGGTGTGGGGGATAAGTCATATTGATGACTAAATCAAGTTCGCAATATATTTTGATTGATTGCAAAAGTTTGAAATCGAAGGCTGTCGACAGCAAGGCTTGAATTTAGTATATCAGGGAAATGAAATCCAGCAGCGTTAAATGTTTTACT
>NC_043008.1:21547190-21557190 GCF_006345805.1 Octopus sinensis | reverse complement strand
TTAATATCTATATATATATATATATATATTTATGTATATATATAGTATATGTGTATATAATATATATATATATATATATATATAATTATAAAATGATACAAATAGCTTTTCTAATAATTCTTTTTCATTTTTAACATTTAGATGTTTATAAATTACCTATATAATTAATAATTTATAAACATCTTATTCTTAAAATGGAAAAATCATCTGAAAGATAATTTCAATTTTCTTTCAAATATATAATAATGTACCAAAGACTTTCTACTCCTTATTCAACTAAATGTGTGTGTATGTGTGTGCACGCACGCGCGTGTATGTATGAATGAATATATAAGACAATAATATCGAATACGAATAAATGTATATGAACCATTATTTCTATTATATATTATATATATTGATACAAATACACACATACATATATATATATATATACACACACACATATTCTCGATTCCGTAAGTCATGAATGATCAACGGGGCAACAGAGAGGTTACACCCCGGGGTGCAAGTCTGGGAGGAAAGTCGCCTAATCGGCGATCGCACAACCTAGGATTGTTTTTATCGAAGACTAGCAGTATCGCCCGGCGTTGCTCGGGTTTGTAAGGGAAATAACTATAAAGCATTTTTAGAGAGTTATAGCCAAAAAAATGGAAAAAAAATTATGGTAAATTTTTTTTTGAGAGTTAAAACGGTCGAGTTGCGTCCCCTAGACAGTCTGTGGTTTGTGTTTCTGATTCTCGACCCCATGTCGAATTTATCGTTTTTTTCAGAACTGGGGGAACTTTTCAAAATTTTCTCTGCGTTAGTTTTGAATTATGACATTGGGCTATGTGTGTGTTAAGTTTCATCAGAATCGGCTGAAAGCCGTGGTCAGGGTGAGGCTACAAGCTAACAGACACACAGAAACACACACAGACAAACTGCCGTTTATATAGAGAGAGATCAACAGTCCCCAATCCATACCAGCCATCCCTATTCACGCCGCCGATGTTCTCCAAAGGTAAGGTAATGGCGGATATAGCTTGGCACCAGTGACGTCGCAACTCATTTCTACAGCTGGGTAAACTGGAGCCACGTGAAATAAAGTGTCTTGCTGAAGAACACGACAGGCTCGGTCTGGGAATCGAACGCACAACCTCACGACCCATATGCCTTCACTAGAGAGACTTAGTAAATTTAAACAAGTGGATGTATTCCACTGAAACTAGGTAAATAGATTCTTCGAACAAGGACAGCCAGTAGCGACACCTGCTGGGTCTGACTACGCTGCATTGATAAAGGGCAAATACCCTGAAACATGTCTGCAGCTGTCTGACTGGCAGGAAGGAATCGGCTGATTCGAAGGTTTATAATGGACGCAGGTTGTGTGTCAAATAGCTAGCTTGAGGCGATGGCCTCTTGGAGCTAATCAGCGACAGCTTTAGTCTTATATTTATAAGAGTACCTTATAAGTATGGCGATAACTATTAATTTCCAGTAACGATGCCGCAATCTCCTTTAGAGAGACTTAGTAATTTTAATATTTCTATTATATATATATATATATATATATATATAATATATACATATATATGTATATATATATATATAATTATATATGTATGTATATATGTATATATGTATATATGTACATGTATATATATATATATTAACAAATTTCGAAGTTGTTAGTAACCCGTTGTTTTTGACTTGTTAATATTTCGAATTTCTTTACCCGAAATCCATTTAGACCCAAATGAACATCTCCCGGTATAAATGTGTGTAAATAAAGCAAAACCATAAGATACATGCAGGATAGCAAGTGACAGCGATAAAGGTGTTAATCGACATTCATTATTCATAAGCCGGGTGTGCTGCAATAAAATTTCCACTCTTTTTTCTGTGCAAGATCAACTAAAGGTCAATGTTTTACCCTGAACAAAACCATAAAAAAAAGTACAGACTATTCAGAAGAGACACATTGTTGACGGAAAATGCAGGCCAAACAGCACGTCTGTCGACGGTTTGTATGACGGTTTCATTAATAATTCCTTAAAAGATTTTATGAGGTGGCTTTTTCCTGTAAATTTATAAATCTTGTATAGGTTTTTATTTTGGCCGACGAAACTATTCGTGCTGCGCTTATATTTTCTTGATCATACACTAATGAAATATTGGTTTTCAATTTTGGCACACGGCCAGTAATTTCGGGACAGTATGCTAGCTATTTTCATCGATCCCAGTATTCAACTGGTACTTATATTAACGACCACGAAAAGAAGAAAGACAAAGTCAACCACGACAGAATTTGAACGAAGAAGGTAAAGAAGGATGAAACGCTACTAAGCATGTTGTCCTGCCTGCTAACGATTCTGCTTCCTGCCTTACACTCAAGAAATATTGATTTTAAATCTTAGCTCAAGGCCAGCAATTCGGGGGTGGGGGGGGCTAAGTCGATTACATCGACCCCAATGTTTTACTGGTACTTATTTTATCGGCGAGCTGGCAGACTCGTTAGCACGCCGGGCGAAATGCGTAGCCGTATTTCGTCTGCTGTTACGTTCTGAGTTCAAATTCCGCCGAGGTCGACTTTGCCTTTCATCCTTTCGGGGTCGATAAATTAAGTACCAGTTACGCCCTGGGGTCGATGTAATCGACATAATCCGTTTGTCCCCTCCCCTCTGTGTTTAGCCCCTTGTGGGCAGTAGTGAAATATTTATTTTATCGGCCCCGAATGGGGGAAAGGGAAAGTCGTCGCCGGCGGAATTTGAACCCATAACGTAAAGACGGGCGAAATTAGGCTAATCACTTTGTCCGGCATGCTAACGATTCTACCACTTCGCCGCTTTATCTACTGAAGACATATTATTTCATACACTGTAAATTTCTTCTTAACCAACACTAGTGAAACAGGAGTATTCTCGGATAACTGACATTTCCGGATATCTGATGATCACTTTTTGAATCACCATTGCAACAAATTAAAACTCTCTCAATATGCATCATTATTATTCTTAATATACTGAAATAACTGAAATGATAACATTTTAATGACAATTAATTAATTAACACAAATTAGCGCAAATTCTCTTAACCCAAATAACATTTTTTTCAGGGTGTCGCTCGTTCGTGAGTTCCGGATTTTTAGTACCAGTAAAGAGAATGTTTACTGTAAGGATACCAGATATGTCGCGTATGTTTGGATACGTCTCTGTTAACAAATTCCTACTTGATTGGGCCATAATGCTATAAGACTTTATAGTCAAGAGATCCCATCAGTCAAGAGATCCCACCAGGTGGTGGTATTAAGTTTTACAAGTAGCTTGGGCTAATTGTCAGCAGAAACATATCGAAGTGTGTATGTGTGAATAGATAGACAGATACATGCATACATACATATACACACATAATACATTCATACATATATAAAGCGACAGGAAGGTTGAGCCTCTTATATAATGCATCCATTTAGCAAGTTTTAGATTGTTATATTCGAAACAAAAATGGCAGACAAATGAAAGCAATAAGATATAAACTAAACTGTCACCAATATGTTTTCCCAGAGTTACTGTTATTTTACCTGTTTATACAAAGTGAATTGGAGCGTTAATTATTGAACGTGTTATATTCCATTACTCTTGGTTTGGTTCGATTCAATCGATTACGCCTACACGTTGCCGATGTGTTTGAGAACAATACTTTCAATTAAAGAAACGAAACAGTCATTGTGAATTAAATTTTTTCACTATAGGTAACTATACCCAAGCAAGCGGCGTTATATATTCAGTTATACCTGCTGTCCTATTGACCGATATACGTGAACAAAAGACGAAAGGAGATATTTTTGAAAAGAATTAACTATACGAAAGTGAGGCTGTTTACCGAGACAGGGAAAACGCCAATCTATATTTTTACACGATATTGATAAAATCCTCTAATGGATTACTGTATCGATTGCCACGAATAAAATCTATAAACCACATTTTAGAAAGATTAAGATCTGAGGTATTTGAAAGATGGCTCATGTCAGAACGGTAATCTAAGCATATCTAAGCCCTTCGGAATAATGAAATATTGATCAGCAAATACGGTTTAGATGAAATACGGCAAAAATCTATGACAATGATTTCATCAAGTAAAATTTTCAATGGCTGACTAACTTTCACATGGCCAGTATTGTTGCAGCGTTAGCTGGTAAAATGGCGGTATTTCCGCTAACATGAATATATGGAATTAGAACTGCTTTCAGGTTTTATTTATTCATCCGTATTAAAACACAAAACGTGGTAAGTTTGGTAAACATCAATATAAGACAAGCTTATCATGTTATGAAGAAGATAGAGATTTTTCGAGAATATTCACTGAAGTAAAAATACTTTTTAGTCTAATGTTCGACTGGATTTCTAAGTCGAATTATTAGAAGGACACAAGCTCCAGCCCCTCAACTCCGTTCATAATCCAGGAGGATGGATTTGAAGTTAGGAGTTGTTAGAGAGTCGGATGAGATGTCTTGCGATATCAGTTCCATTCTTTTACATTCCAGTGTCAAGCTGTATCGGTCCAAATCGTTTCAATTCACTACTCATTACGAAGAGTTAAACATATGTCTTCGAATTTAATAGAAGTAGCCAAGAACAATTAACAAAGCAAAATATGATATATATTCTAATTAATCAAAATTTGGATTCACAAACAGGAAGGCAGTCACACATAAACACGCATACACACATGCATACACACTCGTAGATACCGTACGCACATATATCTCTTTATATCGATAGGTCTACATGAATCTATACATACATATAAAAATAATATTAGGGAACAAATTATTATTCCAACCTTACAGGTAAAATTCAGTATAATAATATATTAGACCGAATTTGGAATATATAATATATAATATATGTGTATATATAGATATATATATATATATATATATATATATATATATAATATATATATATATATATATTATATATATATTGAAATGGATAATGAATTATCTTGTTACGGATTATTCAAATGATGACCGATACCTGGGTAGCAACAATCACAACAGAAAAATCCGAATTAGGGACTTTGCAGCCTTTGAAACATATGTAGAAAATAATAAAAAGGAATTTTGTTAAATCTTCGTTCAGCTCCATTTCTTCCTACACTAAATATATATATATATAATATATATATATATGTGTGTGTGTGTGTGGTGTGTGTGTGTGTGTGTATGTATATATATGGATAATTTTACGTCAATATATATTGTGTATCTGTGATAGCTTAAATCCTGCCTATAATGTAGTAATTCTTCATTAGATTGTAGTAATATTTAATGCAAAATATATAAGCCTATTTCATTTCATTTGAGCTGCTAATCTTCAGTTGGAAAATTACGTAAATCTCACGATATCCTTCGTATTATAAATCAGGCAGAGATTCTGATGTCTTGGATATTTTATCTAAGAAATTATGTTTCCCTTATTATCAAACACACATATATTGCATATGAGAACAAGAGAAAAGTACCCAACCCAAGGTTTAGAGCGTAATATCATAACCACATACGCACTCTATCTCTTTCTCTCTCTCTCTCTCTCTCTCTCTCTCCTCTCGCACACATATTGTATGAATATGTGTATGCCAATGCAACAAGTACCACAAATATCACAGGTACCATCACTGTCATGTGATTTAATAGTGGAAGCACTCCGTCGGTTACGACGATGAGGGTTCCGGTTGATCCGAATCAACGGAACAGCCTGCTCGTGAAATTAACGTTTAAGTGGCTGAGCACTCCAGACACGTGTACCCATAACGTAGTTCTCGGGGATATTCAGCGTGACACAGAGGGTGACAAGGCCGGCCCTTTCAAATACAGGTACAACAGAAGCAGGAAGTAAGAGTGAGAGAAAGTTGTGGTGAAAGAGTACAGCAGGGATCACCACCATCCCCTGCCGGAGCCTCGTGGAGCTTTAGGTGTTTTCGCTCAATAAACACTCACAACGCCCGGTCTGGGAATCGAAACCGCGATCCTATGACCGCGAGTCCGCTGCCCTAACCACTGGGCCATTGCGCCTCCACGATTTAACAGTATCAAACTGCAGATTCATGCAGTTCGATATTGTAGGATTATAACGTCCTTTTCTAAAGGTTTTCCGAAATTTGTTGAATATGAAAGGTTTACGCCGCAGCATTCGACGTGGATAGCAATATTATATCGAACACAAGGATTTAGTTTTAATTTTATGATGATTCATTCTGGAGGTAAGAAGCAAGAATATGATATTTTGGTGTATCGATGGGAAGCTACGACAGAACTCAGATTTCAAAGTGATCGGAATTTCTTTACACTAATCACTTCCACACTTCATAAAGATATGCAACACAAAATAAAAAAAAAAAATGTTATAGGCGCAGGAGTGGCTGTGTGGTAAGTAGATTGTTTACCAACCACATGGTTCCGGGTTCAGTCCCACTGCGTGGCACTTTGGGCAAGTGTCTTCTACTATAGCCTCGGGCCGACCAAAGCCTTGTGAGTGGATTTGGTAGACGGAAACTGAAAGAAGCCCGTCGTATATATATATGTATATATATATATATATATATATATATATATATATATATATGCGTGTGTGTGTTTGTGTGTCTGTGTTTGTCCCCCTAGCATTGCTTGACAACCGATGCTGGTGTGTTTATGTCCCCGTTACTTATCCGTTCGGCAAAAGAGACCGATAGAATAAGTACTGGGCTTACAAAAGAATAAGTCCCGGGGTCGAGTTGCTCCATTAAAGGCGGTGCTCCAGCATGGCCGCAGTCAAATGACTGAAACAAGTAAAAGAGTAAAAGAGTAAAAGTGTATGGTCAGCTGTGGTTGTATGGACAATTAATAGGAATTCATAAGTTGTTACACAGTTTTCGGCTGAGTAGACTGGAGCAACAAAAGCTGAAGTATTTCATCCGAAGACATAACGCCAATCTACGCCTCTCCGATCGTTAACCAAACTCCTTACACATTTAGGACACTTAATCGGAAGTAATTTTAAGTTCATAATCCATATGTGTGTTTTATAATGGCATGATCACGAATTATATTCTTCAAGGTCATGTATTGTTATTTTGATTGTTTGTATTAATTTTAAATTAATTTCTACAGATTTTCAGTAGAATTTAGGGCCAGCACTGAATAGTGTCACGTCGCTAAACATAGTGAGTATTTCAGCAATGCATTCGCGGATAGTTAATGGGTTGGATGTGGTGCTGAAGAAGGAACAATAATTCTTGAAATATACATAGTGGCTGTGTGGTAAGTAGCTTGTTTACCAACCACATGGTTCTGGGTTCAGTCCCACTGCGTGGCATCTTGGGAAAGTGTCCTCTACTATAGCCTCGGGCCGACCAAAGCCTTGTGAGTGGATTTGGTAGACGGAAACTGAAAGAAGCCCGTCGTAAAAATGTATATATATATATGCGTGTGCGTGTTTATGTGTCTGTGCTTGTCCCCCTAGCATTGCTTGACAACCGATGCTGGTGTGTTTATGTCCCCGTTACTTATCCGTTCGGCAAAAGAGACCGATAGAATAAGTACTGGGCTTACAAAAGAATAAGTCCCGGGGTCGATTTGCTCGATTAAAGGTGGTGCTCCAGCATGGCAGCAGTCAAAATGACTGAAATAAATAAAAGAGTAAAAGAGTATATGCCCATTACCTATATAAACCCAATACCTTTGGTTACGTTGTTTACATTGGCGTATTCGTAAACTGTGCTGGCTCTAAGTTCTATAGAAAGCTTGTAGAGAACATTTTAAAATAAAAATAACGCACTGCTAACACAAAAACAGCACATATTATTGGCTTATAAACCGTTATGGTTTATAAACCGTTAATTTACTTGGTAGTATATTGTCCTTGCAAAATGAAATGCAGTGTCTCTACCGGCAATTAATGTTTGTATTAACATATTTCTCCATTAATTGATATCCACAACTAATCACCAGTTGATTGAGATTTGGAAAAAAATAAGTTTTACTACACAGAAACAGAAGGAAAAACTTTCATAATTTCATGTATTCTTAAAATTAATGTTCTTTTATAGAACTCGTGTAGGTTCGGCACATTTCTTTTTGTTGTCTGTTTTGTATTTCCATGTAAAAACTGTACTAATTTTTACACTATGTGCAGTATATATAAAACTGTTGTAGTCCATGGATGTGTATTTTTCTAGTTTTCTTAATTTCCTCGACATTATGTATTTCATCAATGCATTCTTCTTATTGGCTTCTATTTATAATTCCATTAATAAACTGGTAGATTATCGACAACTATAATTCCATTGATTGCCTGATAGAAAGGGAAAAGGAAGGTCAAATTCGTTCTCGGTGGGTTTTGAACCCAGATCGTTAAAAGACCATACCTATATAAGGTAGAAGTGTTATCCAACGCTCTGCGATTCTGCCAAATCATCGTCTGGCTATCTTTCACTCCAGATATTTATTTAGTGATAATTTCTCCTTATCAGTTAAAGATATATTATTGTTATTCATTTTAATTGATATATCAATCAGAAGGTGTTTCATTTCCTGATAGTCTTTGAAAATATTATTCCAACAATTTCTTTTCATCTTCCCTTGTATAGAAGTTGACGTTTCTCAGAGTTTAATCGTTTTGTCACATTCTGAGTTATGTTCTGCGCTATCTTTAATAGCATCCGTAATTTCTCTGTCGGTGGTTCACAATGCTGGCATAACTTACACAATATTAAGGCTCTTTGTCATACATTAAAAAAGACTCCGCCGGTTACGACGACGAGGGTCCCAGCTGATACGATCAACGGAACAGCTTGCTCGTGAAATTAACGTGCAAATGGCTGAGCATTCCACAGACACGTGTACCCTTAACGTAGTTCTCGGGGATAATCAGCGTGACACAGAGAGTGACAAGGCTGACCCTTTGAAATACAAGTACAACTCATTTTTGCCAGCTGAGTGGACTGGAGCAACGTGAAATAAAGTGTCTTGCTCAAGGACACAACGCGTCGCCGGGAATCGAACTCACAACCTTACGATCATGAGCCGAATGCCCTAACCACTAAGCCACGCGCCCTCACTCTTGTCATACATATATATTTATTCACACACATACATAAAATGCAACGGACTTCCCCACAGTTTCTATTTTATTTCAAAAATTTTGCCATAAAGGCTTGATACAGAGTAGTTTGCGGGCTGGACAAAGACATTGGTGAGGTGAATGATGAAAAGGATGATATTAATGGGAGAAGACAAAAACGTCCGCCGATTTTTGCTTCTCTAAAACATTATTCTCTTCTTTTTTCACAGAAATTGACAAAACGAGGTAATGAACTTCTTAATTCAGTTTTACACTTTTTGGACTAATAGTCCATTTAAGAATTGGGCCGTTAAACCTCTTAAACACAATAACATGCAATAAACATTAAACATTATAAAATAAACATTACAACACTGAGGTTTTTCAACCTCTTGTCACTATTCCTTCCCAACATCGCTTATGCCCGTACACTCCACCATTTCCCACGCCTCATTCAAGACCAAAGCGGGATCCGAGCCAGCGTCGCCCGGCCACAAGCGATATTCCTCATTGAGTCCCCGCAGCCTACGCATCACGGGCAACGTTATGACCTCCACAGCTATCTGCGGAGGCCATTTGGGATCCTGTGTGCAGGCTAAAGGTACTCCCTTATGGTGCTTTTCCACCACCTTTTCTACCTCTCCGCCTCGGTAGAAGAAGACCAATAGTTCCTCTTCCTCCGGGTTCGAGGTAGTTAATTCTACCGATGGCGGCACAATTCTCCTGCCGGTGGTACAACCCCCTACCGAACTTAAAGACAGACGAAATAAGGCTAAGAATTTCACCCGGCGCGCTGACTTTTCTGCCAGCTCGCTGCCTTCTCACAGTTTCTATTTACCTAATTCGCTCACAAGGCATTGATCGGCTCTCGGCTGTAGTAGAAAAAACGACTCGCTAAGGTGAAGTGCCATGGG
>NC_043008.1:21532190-21542190 GCF_006345805.1 Octopus sinensis | reverse complement strand
AACAGTCCTCTTGCTTTACAAATAGAAATCCGATGAACCAGCGAAAGAGCGCTCAACTTCCCATTTAATCGCATAATACCATCTTAAGGAAGAACAACATCGTGGACTATACACTCACTGTTATACAAAATCACAGGATGTTCGTGAAATTGCACGGAATTGCACTATTTGTTTCTTTATTACCCACAAGGGGCTAAACAAATAGGGGACAAACAAGGACAGACAAACGGATTAAGTCGATTACATCGACCCCAGTGCGTAACTGGTACTTAATTTATCGACTCCGAAAGAATGAAAGGCAAAGTCGACCACGGTGGAATTTGAACTCAGAACGTAACGGCAGACGAAATACGGCTACGCATTTCGCCCGGCGTGGTAACGGTTCTGCCAGCTCGCCGCCTTGTAAGAGTTACACTATTGGTCTCCGATGGTCTCTGAATGCTGAGTTGTTTTTACAATACTTTGAACTCTTAGGAGGCGATGAAGGAAGATTTTCTAAGGTTTCCAATTTTCTTCAAATATATTTAAAGAACAAAAACTCACCAAAACAAACAATTGAAGCAATAACACAAGATTGTCACAATGAATGACTACGTAATAGCATCTATCTAAACCTAGACTATCAACAAATGTTGTTTTCTTAAGTAAATGTACACGACCTTCATCTAGCAGGTTATAAAGAAATGGCAATGTAAGATTAGATTTTCGTCTGTTTCTGGCGGCCATTAATACTGTAAATTCAGCGATATACAGATTCAGTTATCTTAACTGTCATATAACGACAGCAGATATTACATAACAATATTATACGTTTGTAGTGACAGGACAAGGAAAGACACAGAACTATTAAATTTCGAATAACTTTTTCTTGGTTTGTAATCATTGATGTTCAACATCGATATATAAAAAAAAAAAAAATACTGCTGAGTCAGTAATTATAATTATGTAAATTTGATTAAAGAAAGTAATTAATAAAACCTGTAATACCTAGTACAGATAATATATGCATAAATTGCCGAAAACAACTGTGATATATATAAAAAAAAAAGATTTTGTTCGTCTGGAAGAAGAAGAAGAAGAAGAAGAAGAAGAAGAAGAAGGAGAAGAAGAAGGAGAAGAAGAAGAGAAGAAGAAGGAGAAGAAGAAACAAGAAGGAGAAGAAGAAGGAAAAGAAGAAGAAGAGAGAGATAGAAGGGAAGAAAAGAAGAATAAAGAAGAAGGAGAAGAAGAAGAAGAAGAACGAAGAGGAGAAGGAAGGAGAAGGAGAGGAAAAGAAGAAGAAAGAAGAAGGAAGAAGAGGAGAAGGTAGAAGAAGTAAAGAGGAGAAGGAGAAGGAGGAGAAGAAGAAAAGCGAAGAAGAAGAAGAAGGAGAAGGAAGAAGAAGAAGAAGGAGAAGGAGAAGAAGAAAGAAGAAGAGGAGAAGGAGCAGAAGAAGAAGAAGAAGAAAAGAAGGAAGGAGAAGGAGAAGGAGAAGAAGAAGAAGAAGAAGAAGAAGAAGGAGAAGGAGGAGGAGAAGGAGAAGAAGAAGAAGAAGAGAAGGAAAAGAAGGAGAAGAGAGGAAGAAGAAGAAGAAGAAGAAGAAGGAGAAGAAGAGAAGAAGAAGAAAGAAGAAGAGAAGGAGAAGGAGAAGAAGAAGAAGGAAGGAGAAGGAGAGGAAAGAAGAGAAGGAGAAGGAGAAGAAGAAGAAAAGAAGAAGAAGAGAAGAAGAAGAAGAAAAGAAGAAGAAGGAAAGAGAAGGAAGAAGAAGAAGACGAAGAAGGAGAAGAATAAGAAGAAAGAAAAGGAAAGGGAGGAAGGAGAAAGGAAGGAAAAGAAGAAGAGAAGAAGAAGAAAAGAAGAAGAAGAAGAAGACAAGAAAAGAAGAAGAGAGAAGGAAGGAGAAGAAGAAAAGGAGAAGGAGAAGAAGAAAAGAGAAGGAGAAGAAGAAGAAGAAAAGAAGAAGGAAAGGAAAAGGAAGGAGGAGAAAAGAAGAAGAGAAGAAGAAAAGAAGAAGAAGAAAGAAGAGAGGAGAAGGAGAATGAAAAGAAAAGAAGAAGAAGGAATAAAAGAAGAAGAGAAGGAAGGAGAAGAAGAAGAAGAAGAAGAAGAAGGAGAATGAGAAGGAGAAGAGGGGAGAAGAAGAAGAAGAAGAAGAAGAAGGAGAGAAGAAGAAGAAGAAGAGGAGAAGAGAAGGAGAAGAAGAAGAAGAAAAGAAGAAGAAGAGAAGAAGAAGAAGAAGAGAAGGAGAAGAGAAGAAGAAAAGAAGAAGAAGGAGAAAGAGAAAAGAAGAAGAAGAACGGAAGGAGGAGAAGGAGAAGAAGAAGAAGAAGAAGAAGAAGAAGGAAGAAGAAGAAGAAGAAGAAGGAGAAGAGAAGAAGAAGAGAAGAAGAGAAGAAGGAGAAGAAGAAAAGAAGAAAAGAAGAAGGAGAAGAAGAAGAAGACAGAAAGAGGAAAGGAGAAGGAGAAGAAGAAGAAGAAGAAGAAGGAAGAAGGAAGGAGAAGGAGAAGAAGAAGAAAGAAAAGAAGACGGAGAAGAAGAAGAGAAGAAGAAGAAGAAGGAGAGAAAGAAGGAGAAGAAGAAGAAGAAGAAGAAGAAGGAGAAGGAGAAGGAAGGAGAAGAAGAAAAGAAAGGAGAAAAGAAGAAGAAGAAGAGAAGAAGAGGAGAAGAGAAGAAGAGAAGAAAGGAGAAGAGAAGAAGAAGAAGAAGAAGAACGAAGAAGGAGAGAAGGAAAGAAGAAGAAGAAGAAGAGGAGAAGAGGAGAAGAAGAAAAGAGAAGAGAAGAAGAAGAAGAAGAAGAAGGAGAAGGAAGAAGAAGAAGAAGGAGAAGAGAAGGAGAATGAGGAGAAGAAGAAGAAGAAAGAAGAAGAAGAAGGAGAAGAAGAAAAGAAGGAGAAGGAGAAGAAGAAGAAGAAGAAGGAGAAGGAAAGAAGAAGAAAAAAAAGAGAAGGATAAGGAGAAGGAAGAAGAAAAGGAGAAGGAGAAGAAGAAGAAGGAGAAGGAGAAGAAAGAAGAAGAAGAAGGAGAAGGAGAAGGAGAAGGAGAAGAAGAAAAGAAGAAGAAGAGAAGGAGAGAAGAAGAAGAAGAAGAAGAAGAAGAAGAAAGAGAGGGAGAAGAAGAAGGAGAAGGAGAAGGAATCGAAGAGAAGAGAAGAAGAAGAAGAAGAAGAAAGGAAGAAGGAGAAGGAGAAGGAGAAGAAGAAAGAAGAAGAAGGAGAAGAAGAAGAAGAAGAAGAAGAAGAAGGAGAAGGAGAAGGAAAGGAAAGAAGAAGAAGAAAAGAAGAAGAAGAGAAGAAACGAAAGAAGAAGAAGAAGGAAGGAGAAGTAAGAAGAGAAGAAGAAGAAGAAGAAAGAAGAAGAAGAAGGAGAAGAAGAAGAAGAAGAAAAGAAGAAGAAGAAGAAGGGAAGGAGAAGAGAAGAAGAAAAGACGAAAGAAAAGGAGAAGAAGAGGAAAGGAGAAAGAGAAGAAAAGAAGAAGGAAGAGAAAAGAGAAGGAAAAGAAGAAGAAAGAAGAAGAAGGAAAAGAAGAAGAAGAAGAAGAAGGAGAAGAGAAGTAGAAGAAAAGAAGAAGAAAGAAGAAGACTAAGAAGAAGGAGAAGAAGGAAGAAGAAGAAGAAGCAAGGAGAAGGAAAGATAAGGAGAAGAAGAAGACAAAGAAGGAGAAGAAGAGAAGAAGTAAAAGAAGAAGGAAAGAGAGGAGAAGAAGAAGAAGAAGAAGTAGAAGAGACGGAGAAGGGAAGAAAGAAGAAGAAGAAAAGGAGAAGAAGAAAGAGAAGAAGCATAGAAGAAGAAAGAAGAGGAGAAGGAGAAGGAGAAGAAGAAGAAGAAGAAGAAGAAGAAGACAAAAGAAGGAGAAGAAGAAGAGAAAAGAAGGAGACGAAGAAGAAGAAAAGAAGAAGAAAAAGACGAAAGGAAAGAGAAGAGAAAAGAAAGAAAAGAAGAAGAAGAAGAAAGATAAGAAGAAGGAAGAAAAGAAGACGGAGAAGAAGAAGGAGAAGAAAAGTAAGTATAGAAGAAGAAGACGAAGAAGAGGAGAAGAAGAAGAAGGAAAGAGAAGAAGAAAAGGAGAAGAAGAAGGAGAGAAGAAGAAAAGAGAAGGAAGAAGTAGTAATAGTAGAAAATAGAAGAAGAAGAAGCGAAAGAAGAAGAAGAGAGAGAAGAACAAAGAAGAAGAGAAGAGAAGAAAGAAGAAGAAGAAGAAAAGGAGAAAAGAAGAAGAAGAAGAAGGAAAGAAGAAGGAGAAGAAGAAGAAGAAGAAGAAGAAGAAGAAGAAGAAGAAGAAGAAGAAGAAGAAGAAGAAGAAGTCCTCCATCTAGTTGTCTGCGAGAGCCAGTAACCAGTATCTACACCATTCCGTCATCTTCAATGATGAGGACGGGTATTCAATTTTGACTACGGCTAATGTTACTCTTTCAATAAAGCGTTAGGATATAGACATATATAATTGATTAGATGCTGTCTGTATAATTCTGTAATATCATGCTATGTTGTCGTCGATCGTTTATCTCTTCATGTCATTGTGATAAAGTAAGTTTACTTGTCTTTTATATCGTGGATTAATGTCTTTATCAGTTTTAATATGAAAAGAAAAAAAACAAAAACTCTTACAAATGAAATAAATAATTTCACATAAATTGGTAGAATCGTTTGAGTATTGGATAAAATGATTAAAGTTTGTGCTTCGTTTTTGTTTTGTTTCTCTGTATTCAAATGTCATCGAAAACAACTTTGCCTTTCATCCTAACGTCGTCATAATAATCACTCATCAGCACCAGCACATTAGTAACTTGTGACGCAGGATTTATGGAGAATTTTACCTGCTTTCCATGGCATATACATGTCTGAGATAACAACATTCCTCCCAAATGAGACACTGGTTGGATGCTGAGTGGTGTAGAACACGAATGAAGATTTTCACTAAAAAACACAATCTAAAGCGATTTCCCTTTCTGTCGGAGTGAAAAGCGATTTCCCTTTCTGTCGGAGTGAAAAAACATATGGCATCAGTCAAGTCGCGGAGTCATTACAAATGACTGTTCCCTTCTCGAATTTTCGGGCCAAGTTCCTATGTTAGAAATTATTGGAGTTGGTTTAATTGACTAATCCTCATCCATCACCTAGCTTCAGTTCTTGCGCTTAAACAAGTACGTCTATGGATACAGATGGATAGATGCTTGTATGTATATACGTGCATATATATTATGTTTGTATGTGTATGTATTATGTATTCGTCTGTGTATGTATATCAATGTTCAGTTTTATTTCAAGATTTCTTGTCAATAGAGGAAGAGTCGGTTTCCAAACAAGAATATTTTTATTGTGAACTATTTCATTTTTCCTTCTCTCCCAGAAAGCTCATAACCACCAGCAAAAAAAAACGAAAGACCTCTCTTTTGTCCAATTTGTCTTTGCTATGAAAGGTTGTTTACTGTCGTTTGCATCGTCTTTGAAACGCTTAAAAGGAAGACGTTAGGTCAATAACTGGAAGCTACCGGCTTCTCTGTTCGATACTTATTTCTTTACTACCCACAGGGAGTTAAACACAGAGAGAACAAACAATGACAGACAAACGGATTAAATCGATTATATCGACCCCAGTGCGTAACTGGTACCTATTTAATCAACCTCGAAAGGATGAAAGGCAAAATCGACCTCAGCGGAATTTGAACTCAGAACGTAACAGCAGACGAAATACCGCTAAGCATTTTGCCCATCGCGCTATCGATTCTGCAAGCCCACCGCCTTTTCTGTTCGATACCATTGCATAGCATCTTAAGAAAGTGGAACTACGTCAACTACGGCATTATTGTTGGCATAAAAGAAACCAGATGAATTAGCAGACTTGATGTAGGTTTCTACAGTTCGTGCTAAATCTTTGAAAATGGAAAATAGCCATGTGTTTAACGTAGACTTGAACTAGGCTTGTTTGTTTCGTTTAATGCTTGCTTCAGTGCTTGCCACGGAGACTTGAGAAATTACTGAAGCTAGAAAAAGTCCAATATATGCTATCAATAATTATGAAGCAGCATAGGAGAAAAAAAATTGAATGTTTCATTTTTATTTTTCAGCGAATTATTTTGAACATATGCTGGGATATTTACAAGTTATGCGAACGACAAATAATAATTTATATAGAAATGTATCAATGGAAATGCAATAACGGTTTACACAATAACCAAATCAGTGAGAGGAAAATCGAAAACGAAATAGGAATAGAATTCTATTCACTCAGACACATACACTCATACAAATCGCAGGACTAGATTTCGAAATGTCGTGTGCTGTAATAAGATACGAAAATATATTCAGCGTCTGTCCATATAGGAGATAAATTTTCCCTTTTTATTTCATTCAGCGAGTTTCGATTTAAATATTAGACTGAATATATTTTTTGTAAAATGGAAGAGGAATGTTTGTTGAATACGTGTACCTACTTGTGTTATGAAAATTGAATATATACTTATGTATGCACACACACGCGCACACACACACACACATATATACTTATCTATGTACATGTATATCTATAGATATACGTAATGTGTGTATATAAATATATATATATATATATACATAAATCTGCATATATATATGCATAAATATATGTATGTATATCTATATCTATCTATTTACATAAATATACATATAAATATATATAAATGTATATTATATATATATATATATAGATGTACGTATATATATATATACATATATATACATATATATGCATATATGTATGCATGTATACCTATATCTATCTGTATACATACATACATATATACATACACACACACACACACATATATATATATATGTATGTATATATATATAAGTATATATAAATATATATATATATTTATTATGTATATAGATAGATAGATAGATAGATAGATAGATAGATAGATAGATAGATAGATAGATAGATAGATATAGATATTTAGATATATATGTATATGTATGTATGTATGTATGTATGTATGTATATAAACACATAATCATAACGTAGTTTCATTGGAACAATTCTGTCATATTATGTATTAAGATTGGAATTGCTCAAAAACCTACAGCAATGCAAATTGAAATATTGGAATGTAAACGGAAATAAGGAGAACAAAACAACACTTTGCACTTTATCTTATATTTCTATATTTAGGATTATTACATCTTCGTGAGGGGAACATGAAGAATGGTGTTGAGCTGGTGTTTTTTCCTCAGATGCATATGAAATGGTGGTACTGAGACATGCGCTATATGGTATTGTTACAATAATTATGGCGGCGAGCTGGCAGAAACGTTAGCACGCCGGGCGAAATGCTTTACGGTATTTCGTCTGCGTTACGTTGTGAGTTCAAATTCCGCCGAGGTCGACTTTGCCTTTCATCCTTTCGGGGTCGATAAATTAAGTACCAGTTACGCACTGGGGTCGATATAATCGACTTAATACCTATGTCTGTCCTTGTTTGTCCCCTCTGTGTTTAGCCCCTTGTGGGTAATAAAGAAATAGGTATTGTTACAATAAAAGATCTGCGTCGCGAAACTGGTATTTTGTTGTTTGAGGAGCTTCATTTTAATACACGAAAGGCTTTCTAGACGGGCAAATTGCTGATGTCGTACTCTGTTGCCTCGCAGAATGTAGTGTTCTTTTCCGATTCATATAGACTCATAAGGCCGGCTTTTCGGTTTCCAATACGTACGTATTCCCCACTTGGACAGGATGCCAATCCGCCCCAGGACTGTTCGCTTTGCCAGCTGAGTGGACCGGAGCAACATGAAATGAAGTGTTTTGCTTAAGAACACAACGCGTCGCCTGGTCCGAGAATCGAAACCACAATCTTACGATCATGAGTCCAACATCCTAACCACTAATCCAATCAACCCTGCTGGTGCCCGATAGTGACTATAAAATCCTGAGTGTCACATTTCTCCCGGTGCTTTTAGACTGACATGTTCCTTATTGCATATATGTAGCTTTCGAATGGCACGTACGGTATAGCAACCGCCACAATTTAGCGCCGACCACTTTTTTCGTCGTCGTTGCCAAAATTAGAAAGTTATTTCGATTTTAACTGAGGAGCTCTAGGACTTCAGTCGAGGACTGACACTAGAATAGAACCTGCATCTAACGAAAGAGTTTTGTTTCTAGAAAACGGATCTTTTCCCACTGAAATTCGGAAAAATATAACCAGTAAAAATACACCAGTAATGAGTCATGTAATGTAATGCACTAAAATGACATGAGCATGGTCTATATGAACACCTTAACGATCCACAGGTTCTCAAACCTTGAGAGCTGTTTTTAACTTCAACAAAAGTTCCTTATAATTTCCGCAAAAGAAAATAACATATACAGGTTAAATAATCTATCCAGCTATCATTCCACCCATCAAACATACATAATACATACATACATACATACATACATACATACATACATACATACATACATACATACATACATACAAGCATGCATACATACATACATACATACATACATACATACAAGCATACATACATACATACATACATACATACATACATACATACAAGCATGCATGCATACATACATACATACATACATACATACATACATACATACATACATACATACATACATACATACATACATACATACGTACAAAAATACCCTGTTGATGTTGTTGAAATTCCAATCAAAGAGCCTTTGATCTAGGTTAGAGACCATCTCTTTCTTTATTGGCAATAACTCTTGAAATAAAACAGAAAGTTGACATACATAGATGCATACATACATAGATACATACATACATAAATCATACATAAATACATCCACAAATCCACCAACTCTCAAATTTATCTATCAATTTATTTATACATAAATACATTCAAACATACACCAATCTGTCCATATGCACATACTTGCATATATACACATATCCTCATCCATCCTCAGATCTATCCATCCACCCATTCATCCATAAATATGGCTGTATACTCTGCCATACGTACAGACATCAACATATACAAATATACATACATACATACATACAAACATAAAAACATTAAGCCATCTATACACATGCATACACACACGCATACATAATACATACATACATACATACATACATACATACATACATACATACATACATACATACATACATACATACATACATGCATACATACATAAATACATTTTTCCAGCGAATACATGCATACCTTAACTACCGAGCGGATGTTAACATAAAGTTGAAGATCAGTGAAAAAGAGAATACCTATGTTGAACTACTGAAAAATCTACAGTTACTCTTTCCAGATTACAAGTTCAGGTTTATACCTGTAATTATTGGGGTTCTGGGATATGTAACATTGTTTAAATAACAATCTTGAGAAATTAGGCTTCTTAAAACCAGAAGAGAGAAAGCTAATTCAAAGACTACAGATACAATCCATCACTGGAACTGTGAAAAACTGTAAAACTTTCCAGAAGTTTATCCTTTAAATATATATGAGCATGTCTAGATATGCAACGAAATGCATGAGAATACATACATAAAACAAAGCGTACAAATCTGCACATATACATACATACATACATGCATACATAGATACATACATACAAACAAAAATACCCTCTTTTTGACGTTTAAATTCCAATGAAGGAGCCTTGGATCTTGGTTAGAAACCGGTTCTTTCTCTATTGGCAAGAAATCTTGAAATAAAACTGAACAATGATATACATATACAGCCGACTACATAATACACACAGATACAGACATAATAGATATGCATGTACATACATACAAACATCTATCCATCTGTATACATAGACGTACTTACAGCCATAAATACATACAAACATACAAACGGACAGACAGACAGACAGACAGGCAAACAGACGGGCGGACAGACATGCAGTCAGCCAGAAAGTCAAACACACCACATGCTTTCATACCCTGTTTCCATTTAATATTTTCCACATCGTTTACAAAGTTCACAATCAATGTAACGGGAATCTCAGAATTGTCCAATACTGCGGCAGAGCGGC
>NC_043008.1:21519690-21527190 GCF_006345805.1 Octopus sinensis | reverse complement strand
CATACCATCAAAAGAATCGATATCTTTCCAGGTCTCATCAAAAACTTAACCCAAATAGAACCCCATCTATACTGTTGTTTTTGGGGTTTTTTTTAAAAGAATATGATTACTGAAATTGATACATCTTTAAGGACCTTCCCATCATTATTTGACAGTGGAACTATAGAAGACGTCAGCTAAAATACCTATTTCTTTACTACCCACAAGGGGCTAAACACAGAGGGGACAAACAAGGACAGACAAACGGATTAAGTCGATTACATCGACCCCAGTGCGTAACTGGTACTTAATTTATCGACCCCGAAAGGATGAAAGGCAAAGTCGACCTCGGCGGAATTTGAACTCAGAACGTAACGGCAGACGAAATACGGCTACGCATTTCGCCCGGCGTGCTAACGTTTCTGCTAGCTCGCCGCCTTACGTCAGCTAAAATACCGCGTTCTCCGAAGCTGCATGGCTGCAGCCACTTCCTCTTTCGTTTAGATGAACTAGTTTTACTCTCCGCAGCGGGTATGTCCGTTCCTTGTTTTCTTACCTCCACTCAAGGTATGAGATCCGGTGAAATTGATCTGCATACCCAACCGACATCCCTCTTCAGAAGTGAAGGCCCGGAATCGTCACATGGATGATATTTGTCGATAATTCTTGATCGCTTACTTTCGAGACCGACCAGTATGCTCGTTGGCAACTCGTTTTCCTAAAACGTCCATTAGTTTTCAAACTCAAAACTACTTTATACCACCAACTCTACTGAAACTCTACAAGAAGCTTTGAGAGTTCCCGAGAAGAGACATTTACTAATTTCAGGAAAGTACAAAACACAAATCTCCTTCAAATATTGGGTTGTCAGGAAAATTCGTGCCGATTTATAGTAGCTTAACATTAGACTTATTTTATAACATGGTTGAGGCCATGAAATAGGATTTGACTACACCTCAATTTAAAGCACAGTTTAAGCTATCTTTTCGTGGAAGAATTTATGTTCCTATAACCTGTGTTAATTCTGTAACCCTTTAAAATGGAAGATAAGACACTTCATTTTCAGCACTTGATGCTTTGGGAATCAGACAAAAATTGCTGCAGCTCGGCTGCGATGTGTTACCCTCCATATTCACCAGATATATTGCTCCTTCGGATTTCCACTTATTTAGGTCTCTGCAGAATAATCTTAATGGTAAAAATTTCAATTCCTTGGATGGCGTAAAAAGATACCTTGATGAATTCTTTGCCGTGAAACCACCTCAATTCTGGGAAGATGGTATTTTCAAGTTAAAGGGAAGATGGAGACGCATTGTGCAGCAAAATGGTTCATATTTGGTTGATTAAAAATGTAATGGTAAGTATTTATTAACCTTTTTTTCTTTAAAAATCGGCACGAACTTTCCGGACAACCCAATATTTATACTTAATGTAGTGCACTTATTGTAGCACTTCAGACACTTCCTCCAATTGTCTTCCTCCAATGTGAAGGTACCTAGGACCCTTGTCACCTCTTCCTTCATTTTTTCAGTGGCTTCAGAACAACTGACCTTGGGGCCTCTTTCAGTTTGGGGAGCAACCAAAAATCATAGGAAGCAAGGCATGGACTGCTTGGAGACTGCGAGACAGTTTTGATGTCTATCTCTGTTAATTAGTCATTAATTAGTTACCAGGATGGAATTGTGGTTATGTGCATTGTCATGGTACAGGTGCCACCGATTCGAGTGAAGGATCTGTGGCCTTTTGCGATGAAATCCCTTCCTGAACTCCTTCAAAACCTTCACAACGTATTCTTTGTTGATCACCTGGCCAGAGAGAACCCAGTGGATGTTGATGATGCTCTTGTCGTTGTAAAAGAAGATCTTCATGTGTCTCCCGGTGGACTTGCTTTGCTTGACCTTAGACCTGGGGGAGCCAAGATTCTTCCACTAGGCACGCTGTCTTTTCGTCTCTGGACCTGCTTTCGACACATGTTACTTGAAATTCAATACACTCAGCCATCCCTGTGCTGTCACCAACGAGTCTTTCTTCAGTTTGTCACTGAGCACCATGGAAACAAACGTTGCATAAATTTTGTGCATGCTCAGCTTTTCATGGATAATTTTGTGTGGAATTAACACACTAACTCTAAACTATTTTTACCGTCTTTATAATCATATAACGGCCTTCATTCAGAAAATTGCGAATCTTTTCAACGAGATCTGATGTTCTGACGTAACTTTCCCTCGCAAACTGCTTATTGTGGGATGAAAGGGACATCTCTCTACTGCCTTTGCCTCTATTGCGCCAGCGAAAACAGTTGTTTGGATCGTACAAATACTATGGAGCATTTCATAAGATTCTGTAGTATTTTAGCCCAGCTTAGCACAACACTTTATCGCATAGTGGGCTTCCAATTACTCTTCACGTGGGGATTATATTCTGCAAGTTAGTAAGCTGTGAGAAGCAGTGTTTAGTCGGATATGATCATCAAAGTTTTGTTACAAACGTCTTCTTCAATCTGGAATTTTTAAAAAATGCTGGCAGCTTATCAGAAGTATTCTAATGATATACTAAAATTACAATAATCGAGCATAGTTATAACTACCTCTCCTAAAATATCTTAAAACTTCTGGAATAAACCTCGTACAACAATTACTGTAGAACGACTAGCTGTTATAATCTGCAGATTATGTTTATCTTATAACGAATATTGTAAGTCAGTCATAGCGTTTGTAACAACTTGAGAGTTTAGAGAATTAACGTTTTTCTCCAGAATCTTTCCTGGCTTTACATAAATAAACTCTGGTGAGCCAAAATTGGTATGATTAGCTCCGTCAGAACTCTTCTAACATAATGCAAAGAAAAGCACAAGTGTGAGTAGTAAAATCCATGATTTCATCATGGATTTTACACATACGTTTTTGTGGTTCTATAGCGTTTCGTGTGCTCAATTGCATTTTTTTGTGCAGACCGATTTTTTAAAGGTTTAAGCTCGTTTTACCCTTTCATACTTGCTCTTTCTAATTGTGAGGACTCTGTATCTTATGTACTTTTAAAATAGAATATCTGAATTCGGATGGCGTTCTTGCATCAACGTTTATGCATATATAATTCATAAAAGATCACAAGACCTCATAGTAATCGTCTTTAATCCGAATAGATTGAAGTCCAAATATAAACCGAGTTAAATATTCTAATAGACTTTATGGATTCCCATGATAGCGAGTGTATTATTCACGCTGAAATCGACGTGTAATCTCCTTCAGATTACTTAAAAGCTACCGAATAAGGTCTGAAACAATACTAATATACAAATAAATAGCCAACACTGGAGTAGAGCTAACATTGGGTAATCATTTGGAAGTTGCCTACGTATTTAAATAGCTCGAGGTTAATGTCACGCATAATTTATTCTTAGATATTGATTAAGACCCCCTTCGGTCATGACTGACCGCGGGATTGCACCTATATATATATATATATATATATATATATATATATGCTGAGACCCCCTTCGGTCATGACTAACTATGGGATTGCACCTAGAAAGTTACCCTCCCAAGCACAAGTCCGGGCAAGGTTGTTTATAGAAGACCAGTAGTCGCCCTTGTATACCAGCCTCCCCTCTCCACGCCACCAGTGTTATCCAAGAGAAAGGCACCTGTGACGTCGCAGCTGAGTGAACTGGAACAACGTGAAATAAAGTGTCTTGCTCAAGAACACAACACGCAACCTGGTCCGGGATTCGAACTCACAACCTCACGATCGTAAACTCGACGCTCTAACCACTGAGCCATGCGTCTTCACTTAATCTTAGATAAAGAAATCATTTCATTAAATAAATCTTCTTTAATGCTGAGGAAACTAGCTAAAAGTGTCCACAAAAACAAGCTGTAAACATTGGTGTTAAAATTAAATTATATAGGGTTTCTATAAGGCTTTCTATAAGGGTTTCTATAAATTATATAGGGTTTCTATAAGGCGGTGAGCTGGCAGAAACGTTAGCACGCCGGGCGAAATGCGTAGCCGTATTTCGTCTGTCGTTACGTTCTGAGTTCAAATTCCGCCGAGGTCGACTTTGCCTTTCATCCTTTCGGGGTCAATAAATTAAGTACCAGTTACGCACTGAGGTCGATGTAATCAACTAAATCCCTTTGTCTGTCCTTGTTTGTCCCCTCTGTGTTTAGCCCCTTGTGGGTAGTAAAGAAATATATATAGGGTTTCTATTTTAAATGCACTTCTCTATACAAGTCAAACTTGGAGAACTTAGGCAAATTTTGTGATGAAACATCGTAGTTGGGAGTATCGGTAAATGATGCGAGCCTGATCAGATTCAAGACATGCTTAATTTACATTTTGTTAAACCAATGTCAACTTCTATTGATTGGTTCCGCTCGTCATCCAGGTTTGAACGGTTATAAACTTCGTTTGTCACTCTAAATATCATAAAACTGTATTTATAGACTTCCAGTTATGCTGATATGACGTAGATTTGTTTCTTTATGACATGATGAAGAATTAATTGCACTGTTGAGAAGGAACTATTGATCATCCGTTTACATATCTGCAAATGATGTATGGAGGATATTTATGCGTGTATGGAGAAGGGAGAGGAATTTCATAAAGTTGATGTATTGGACATGAAGGATTAAGAGCAGCAGTTAGTGCAGAGATATGTAGCGTGATAGGAATGGATGATGACATGGAAGACTGATGAGCTGAATGTACCTAGGCCATGTTGTTTTGAAAATAGATAGAACGAAGAAGCCATGGGTCTGAACCGGAAACCACGTGCCTAAAAAGCAAGCTTCATAACCACACATCCATACATCCATTTCCAAACTTTGTCAAAGCACTTCGCAAATCCTGGCATAGTTCTTTCTCCTTTCATTGGTCGAACATATTTCATCACAAAATTACCAGCAAATACTTCAGTTGACGCTACGGCTGATGGGGAGGAGGAGACAGGAAGAGAGAGAGAGAAAGAGAGAGAGAGAGACAGGAAGAGAGAGAGAGAGAGAGAGAGAAAGACAGAGAGAAAGAGAGAGAGAGAGTATTTGATTGTGTTTATCTCTGCTAAAAGATCTTTCCAAAATTAAATGAAGAATTTTGTGATTGCTGATATTGGGTTTTGAAACGTCCTTGTGGAAGATAATTAGTTAAACCAGTTCCTATGTCTGTAGAAATTACTTATACAAAAAGCAAAAGCAAGCAGTTAAAAAGTAGATCTTGCAAGAGAAGGAACCAATAGTCTCTTCTATCGTTACTGATAAAACTAGGGAACCAGAGATTCTACAGAAACAGCTATATCAATAGTTGGAGAGTCGAAACACCAAACAACTTTCAGATTATAAGACAGCTTTATTTCTGTATTATCAAGAGAGTATTATCATTCAACACTAATGACAGAAATGAAAATGATAACGATTTTATTTACTAGTAACAAGCTTACACATAGATTAGTTCAAACATTTCTGCTGGTATTCTTTGGCAAGACAGAGATGGAAGATCGTCTACAGAATATTGTTAATATGTATATTTGATCAGCGAAAGAATATTACAAAACAAAGAAAATTAAGGATGAGAAGATATTTGCATGAATTAAATATTGTTTGGTGAAAATACGCTGCGGTATGAATAATCAATAAAATATATGTCAGGAGGAATATATAGGAGATAATTTATGATAATTTAGTAATTTATGTATTAAGGGCAATACGGATGACAGAGATGACTTAATCTTTCACATTATATATTGTAAATAGATTAACCAGCAACGTCATTGCTTATATATGTCCCCCCACACACATATGTATACATACATACATATACATACATATATATATATTATATATATTATATATTTATAATATATATACATGTATGCAAACATACATACACACATATATATATATATATTGGTCTCCCTATCAAACTATTTAGTACCCATCTTTCCCTCACCCAATGTCTTTTTGAATATAAAGATTATTAATTTTATTATCATTTTAAATCAGGTTCCGTTGCAACTCCTGGGTCTTGTATGCGTAGGACCATTCAGATTTTTATACACTTAAAAAAAAGAATTAGCAATAACCGCAACAATAATAATATAATATAATAATAATAATAATTAATAATAATAATAATAATAATAATAATAGTAATAGTAATAATAATAATAATAATAATATAATAATAATAATAATAATAATGATAACAATAATGATGATGATGAGGATAATGATGATGATAATAATAATAATAATAACAAAAACAACAACAACAACAACAATAATAATAATAATAATAATAATAATAATATAATAAAATAATAATAATGATAATAATAATAATAATAATAATAATAATGATAATAATAATAATGATAATGATAATAATAATAATAATAATAATAATAATAATAATAATAATAATAACAATAATGATGATGATGATGATAATAATAATAACAACAACAACAACAACAACAACAACAATAATAATAATAATAATAATAATAATAATAATAATAATAATAATAATAATAATAATAATAATAATAATAATAGTAATAATAACAACAATGATAATTTTGATATACCGCCAGAAGAACAGAAAGGTTGCAAGAAGAAGGCTAGAGGAACGTATTATCTATTATATACAGACAAAGCAGTTCTAAATGTGGTAAAAGCTAGATTATAATGATCCCACATTAGATTTAGCAGGAAGAATTGGAAAGTAGATCTTTACTCAGGTGACACAATCTTAAGGAAAGTTAATATCAAGAGAGGAATTTTCTAAGGGGTCTCGTTATCCCCTTTAATATTTGTCTTATTTTTTATCCCCTTCGGTTTATTATCTAGGTAGGCAAAGGCAGGATATCAGTTCAGATATAGTAAGGGAAAAAATTAACCATTTGCTTTTTAGTAAGAATGAAGCAATGAAAGATTTCTTAATACAGACAGCAAGACTCTTCAGCAAAGATATAGGCATGGAATTTGGCAAAGATAAGTGTGCAATATTAGTCATGAGATGGAGACAGATGGTCAACAATGACGGCATCCAATTACCAAATGGTGAGGTATTAAAATGATTCAAAGGTGGTGAGAGTTATAAGTATCTAAGAGTATTAGAATCTAACTATAGAAATGAAAACGAAAATTGAGGAGTACATCAGAAGGGTAAGGAAGCTAAAGAAGTCAAAGCTAAATGGTCCGAATCTAGTGAAGGCTGTAAATACTTGGGCAATATCATTACTTAGATACTCAGCAGCTTTTGTAGACTGAAAAAAACTGAATTTGCAAAGCTAGAAAGGAATTCAATATGAATGGAGGACTCCAGCCAAGGACAGGAGTAGCAAGATTATACTTACCTAGAAAGGAAGGTGGAAGAGAGTTAATATCAGTAGAAGACTGCGTGGAGCTAGCTAGAGTAAAAGAAAGTCTATTAAGAGCTGCTAGAGTCAAAGCAAGACATGGGTAAACCCAAAACTCAAACGATGTTAAAAACCAGAAAAAAACAGAAGTTATCTGACAGGCT
>NC_043008.1:21507190-21514690 GCF_006345805.1 Octopus sinensis | reverse complement strand
TTTTATTGACTCCGAAAGGATGAAAGACAAAGCTGACCTTGGTGGAATTTGAACTCAGAACGTTAAGAAACAGTGAGCCTTTTGTCCGATGCGCTAACCATCCTGCAAGCTAGCTGCCTTAGATAGATTCATTTGTAACAACTGGCAATTAGTTAATTCCAGTTACGCAGTCAATAACAGAATCTATAAAGTTCCAAGTCGAATGCTTTACTGTATATCCTGAATCGTATTTATGTACAGCATTTACAATTCAACGCTAGGGATCGATAAAAGACTATCAATTATATAGTAGAATTTATTACAATGTCTGCAAACTTCCGTACGATTTGAGAATATGTGTCAAAATTTAAACTTAATGCAACAGTAGACAAGTAGATACATTCTTTCTACATTCTTCTTTGCTGGCGATTTATCGATTGTTTGATAAAGTACGTGATATTGATATTCAGACTCGAACTTTTGAAAAATCGTTTCTTAAAAGCATTGTTGTATAAGAAATTCAAGAATAATGTACTTCTCAGTGGAGAGATTTGATGGGAAATGCTAAGGAAGACGCCGGAAGTATGAGATACACACACATTCACTTTATCTAAAGTTAGAGATGTGTCTCGTGTATATGTATGTGCATACGTGTGTGTATATGTATGTTTGTCTGAGATTTGTATGCGAGTGTGTGTGTGTGTGTGCATTTTGTGCGTTTTATACTATTTATACATTGTATACTATTTTATTTAGATTTGGGACATCAATATGATATTGGCAATTATTTTTATCGACAACGGTTAGATGGAAAACGAAATCGAAATCAATTTCCAAAGTAATTGAATTCAGAACACTTGGACCTTTACTGAGATAATGCAAAGCACTAAGCTATACATGTGAATAACTTACTACGTCATTAGAGCTGTTTGCGTGCAAATGGATTTAACTAGCTCTCCTTTCCTCTTCTTTTCTCACTTTCTGTAGGTCCTTGCAACCAGCCTCGTTTGTATTCACACATACGTTCGTTGCATTACAAAAGACTTTCATATAAATGTATGTTGGAGTGAAGTGAAACTGACAGTGAGAGCAATTAAATGGATAGGTAGATAGGTTGAAGAACATAGACATTAGTATTGGTTTTTACAGTTTCTGTTTGGTGGATTTAGAGTCACAATTTGGCAAAGTCTCACACCTAAAGAATCTGAGACCCATTTTGTGGAGTACATTATATGTATATGTATACACACGCACACACATATACACACACACACGCATACTCTCTCACGCACGCACATATATGCGCATAGATCTACATTTATACATAAGTTTATGTTTCAGACAGTGTTGGCCCATATGTTGCCTTACTTAAGTATTAGCGTCGATTTGCTTAAGTTGCAACTCGTCAGACTGGTGCTCCAGAACGGCCACAGTCTAAAGAATGAAGTTAAGTACAGGATCCAATTGCAATAACAAAGACTCAGCCTTAATGCAAATCGAACCCATGAACCTTCGATTGTCAGCCTGAATATATTATCACTCTAAGCATTGAACATTGTTATAATGTTACTCTGCAATGCTTCTCGGTTTTCAAAGCTGAAATTCTAAATAAAAACAGGATTTTCTGGACGCATTAATGCTTTGAATAAAATAAAATTAATATGAAGCATGGAGAAAACTGAAAAGCAGAAACGCAATGAAAAACAAAAGTTTCCGCATAGAGGTGAAATCAATTCCGAAAGTAACGTATGGATTTCCGATTCATCGATATTCAATTATGCAAATTCTCTAATACATTTGCCAAAATATAGATGCGTATTTCTATGAAATAGCTACATACACTATTCCCAAGATGTTATAGGCCTTTGGCGCTCGAACGACTAAAATAGAGCGCCGTTTCGTATTGCAGAATAAATTAACGCGTGAAGTCTGTGACCGCCACTACTCAGGCGCTTCATTAGCGTGACGTTATTGTATCTCTCTCTTCTTCTCTCTCTCTCTCTCTCTTCTCTGTATATATATATATATATATATATAAGAGATATATATATATATATATATATATAATGTATATATATAGATATAGATAATAGATATATAACTATATATATATATATATAATATATATATATATATATATATATATAGTATTTATATATATATATATATATATATATAGATATATATATATACTATATGTATATATATATACAGAGAGAGAGAGGAGAGATAATAATATAGATACAGATATAAATATATTTATGTACATATATCTAAATATGTATGTAAGTATATATAATATATATATTATATATATAGGCGTACGAATGGCTGTGTGGTAAGTAGCTTGCTTACGAACCACATGGTTCCGGGTTTAGTCCCACTGCATGGCACCTTGGGCAAGTGTCTTCTACTATAGCCCCGGGCCGGTCAAAGCCTTGTGATTAGATTTGGTAAACGGAAACTGAAAGAAACCCGTCGTATATATATATATTATATATATATATATATATATATATATATCTTTATCTCTTTATCCCCGTCTGTCTTGATAGACAATGGGTTGCGCCAAGGGTGGGGCCTACTTTGATGATGTGCAGCGTCTGCTGTGACTGAACAGTCCAATTCTAGAGTGGCAGTCCTTGGTACAGTTGCTGCACACGAACATCGATGGGTACGTGTGGGGTGTTGCTGCAGTTGTCCTCCTCCTGTCCCGCCTGTCCAACCACAGCTGTGCTCTCATCTCCTCAGCCATGGAAACGCCTTTCAGACAGATAGATAGATAGATAGATAGATAGATAGATAGATAGATAGATAATAGATAGATAGATAGATAGATAGATAGATAGATAGATAGATAGATGGGTAGGTAGATAGATAGATAGATAGATAGATAGATAGATAGATATATAGATAGATAGATAGATGGGTAGGTAGATAGATAGATAGATAGATAGATAGATAGATAGATAGATAGATAGATAGATGGGTAGGTAGATAGATAGATAGATAGATAGATAGATAGATAGATAGATAATAGATAGATAGATAGATAGATAGATAGATAGATAGATAGATAGATAGATAGATAGATAGACATTATTTATCTATGCACGTGTGTTTTTGTGTTTGTTAAATCCACCGCTCCAATTGACAACTGGTCTTTCTGTGTTTACGTCCCTGTAACTTAGCGATTCAGCGCTTTCTTCCGTTATCGGATTTATCGAAAAATTAGTTTATAATCAGTTTGCTTCGCCCTTTTATACAAAATTTAAACTGATGATGTTTTAGAAAGGGCGAGAGAGAAGGGAAGGAGCAAATTAGAAAGGAAGGTGCATGGGTGAAGGAGGAGGCGAGAGTGGGAGAGTGAAGACAAAGAAGAGAAAAGAAGTTAGGAGTGTGTTTTGGGGGCTTGTGAAGGAACGGAAAAGAAAGAAGAAAATTTTTGAGAAGGAGGGAGAGATAAAGGAGGCGTGGCTTTTGTATCTGTGTGGTCAGACTGGTTTGATTGTTGTTTTTTCCACTTAGTGACATTTTGGGCGAGGGTGGGGGGTGGAAAAGGAATTTTTGTATTCAAGTGGTCAAACATTTTAAATGGGAAAACAAGATGTTTTCTTTTATTTTCTCCACTAAAAAGTATAATAATATTTCAGGACCTTTTTTTTTTTAATTCTTTTCTATTCATCAATGTAAGGGGGGGGAATAGTTGTATGGATGTGGTCAAATGTTTTTGATTAAAATTCCAGATGGTGCTTTTGATTTATACGTTTATGGAGTTGTTTTTGAAAGAGTGAGTTTTAAGTAAGTATAGTTTTACTGATGTAGATATTTTCAACCTTTTAATTTTTGTTGAGGATTTTTTCATGAAATATAGTTCCGTTGTCTTTCGGATCTTTGGGTAATTCCTTGAATTTTCCATCTCCACACATTTCAAAATTTTTGCTGCTCTTTCTTTTTTTTCAACCGTTTGAGTCGTTCCTTGTGCATTTATAGAAGGGGGAGATCTTGAATTTTCCTTCCCCGCATATTTCCAAATGTTTGCTCAGTGGAATTTTCCGTACTTCTTCTTGTCAGATTTGTTGTCTATGGATTCTTGCACGTTGGCAAAGGCAATTATTAGTTTCACTAATATAATTTGTGGAAAGTAATGCAGTGTATGGGATTTTATGTCTTGTAGTTCATATCTGCATTTATGTTGAATGAGAATCTAATCTTAAATTTCAAGTTGAAACCATTGTGTTGGCATTTTAACTCTGATTCTATAAGCTAGTGTGGAATGGATATGAAAGGATGAAGTTTTAAGGTATTCAACGTGTCAGTCATCGGATTCCTCGGGGAAAAGCGACCATCAATGTCAGAAAAGTTTGGAGCCTCTATTGACGAGCAGCGACAAAAGATGTATGGTTTTTTTCCGGTCTGAGATTTTTTCTTCTATTTTGTGGGTCTCATAATGCTGGCATCAGTAAATCAACCATGTTTGCAATTATACGCTTTCTTTAAATAGGACAGAGCAGTCAGGGACCCTTTACGCGATATGTTTTTATTCCAAACTTTCCCTAATATTCAGTGTAATCCGCTTCATTATATGCTTTTTGTGTTTGCTCATTAGTAGTAAGGCTTTGGTGTTGCCAGGCAATCGAAACCCCTTCCCGTTCCTTTTTTAGTTTTGCTCTTCTCAGTCAGTGTTGCGATTCATCAGACTCTATTTCCAGACTGTTGAGTTATAAAGCTATACACAGTTTCGTTTTAGCATCGCTTTATCATAATATGGAACAGCAATGCATTACTATTAACACTATTTAAAATTGGTAAATAGCAGAATCCGTACGATAAAATTTATAGATCACAGAGGATTTTAGTAACCTCCGGTAACAGCTTTTCTTTACATTCTTCGGTATTCATTTTAAATTTCGTCATTTCGAGATGGATTAAATACAGTACGACCCCCACCCCAAACATATACATACATAATTTAACAGCAAATACGTCACTTAGCTTTCAGGCTTTGATTCCTCGTGCTTTCATTCATAGCATTTTATCAGTTCGCTTAATGATTTATTTGAAAATTTCCCATTTAGACATATTATAGCAATTGTCCCTGTCCTCTTTTACATTGTCTCTCATCATTCTGACCCTGTCTCTTTATAGGTTTAGCATTAACTAACCCCACGGTTGAAATGTTTATGCTTTTTTTTTAATGGACAATCACAAAACATCAGATTTCTCTTCTACCAATGACAACAATTTATTCATTCTTTGAATAACTTCACTGGAGTTGAGAGAAAACTTGACGCTCGTCAATGAATAGCCTGGGGGTCATTTTCACAGTGTTACTTGCAGAGTGTGTGAGAGGGATGTTTTAGTAAAGCAGCCATTATGGCTCAGATTATCTGGCGTCATCGATTTGACGCTGACTTAATCGATGCAACCAGACCAAGCCCAGTTTCCATAGGTTCTGCTTCTTTCTTTTATATATATATATATATATATATATATATATATTGTGTGTGTGTGTGTGTGTGTGTGTGTTGTGTGTGTGTAGGGAGATTTCACGAAAAAAATAAAAGACGTAGACAGGTGGTGTACAAAACAAACAGATGTATTAGTATAACGCTCAGGAATTGAAAAAGTCTTTTACGTTTCGAGCCTACGCTCTTCCACAGAAAGGGACACAGAAAAAACAAGGAGAAAAAAATGTGTGTAGTAGCTACCGATTATTATAATAATAAGTTTGCTTATTATCTGGCGTTAATCTGGCCTTCCTGTCGGTGAAGTATTGATACAATGCTTTTTATTTAAAATCACAAATGAGTATATTTTTCTCTAGTGTATTTCCTTTATTCTTATCTCATTTGTCTTTGTACATTATCAAGTATTTTTGTTAAAGCTGAACTATCCGAGTATTTTCGTCTAATCACCTACATTTGTCACCCCTTTAACCTTACTGCATAAGTCCTAGTCTCTTTATCACAATATATCGTATCACATTTTATTTTCACTTTATGCCAAATTCCTTTCGTCGAATCATTGGATTTTTTCCATAGATTCTAACATCGCCATCAACAAATATCTCTTCTTCCATACAAAGGATTTTATACCTTGCTTCTAGTTTAATCTAACAGTACTCTTCTTTAATATCTCCCTTCGCCATTGAAATATCTTCATGGTTCTATAACACTCTGCATCTTCTGCTTTCGCTTATTCTTTACTTATTCTAAATAATATTGTATCACATCTTATCCGCTGCGTATGAGATTCCTTTTACATGATTCTCACTAAATGGTTCCATCCTGAATTTCTAGAACTACTTTACCAAAATGAAACAGTTTTATCGCATTCATAGCCGTGTGTATGTGATAGAATGTACAACTTCCACTAGATTTATCTTCCATATTATCGTCAATATATTTAACGGCTTCATTCTTGCATAAATCAAGGGTTTTCATTCTTTCTGACAGAAGCTTCAATCTACATGTTGATAATATTTTTGCTACATCAAGCGAGTTCATGAACAAGATAATCTAATATGTAAAACATGCTTCAATGTCATGGCTAGTTTCATTTTAAGTCATTGGCAACATGCCGTTGAGAGAAGATTTGACGGTCGTCAATGAAAAGCCTGAGGTCATATTGACATTGCTGCTTCCAGAGTGTGTTTGATACGTTCTGGCACAGCAACAGTTATGACACAGCTTATCTGGCGACTCTGATTGGACGCTGACTTTCTTGACATCAGACGTATTAATTTTTCTCTCGTCTTCTCCCTGTCCCCCTCCTCCCCTCTCTCTCTCTTTCTATATATTTGTGTGTGTGAGTATATTTTTCTTTATATATATGACGATAGGGTAAATGTTTATATCAATCGTGTCCCCTTGCTCACTCTCTCATTCCTTCAATCTGCTTATATTTTTTTGTGTGTGTATGTGTGCATGTGTTGTGTAATTGTCTTCGGTACCTAAGTTACCGTCTCCAAAGCAGGCTAAATGTCTTGTCAGCTCAGCCAAATCATCTGCAACTAATCAGCTGCTCCAAATCGTGTCATTCCGCTCCAGGTTGTACCGTCCTGCACTTACATTTTAATACGTGGCAAACAAAATCCAACTGGAGAATCATTTGAGTTCTGTAGAAATTTCTTCGCAGCTATGTATTTGTACGAGTTGACTCCAAGTCTCACCGAAGGACCTCAAGAGACAACAAGTTAGAAGTTCAAGTTGGTGTTATGCATAAGGTGTCATATATTTGGTTTTGCACATAGTATTGTTCTAGAGAATGTTTAAGAAAACATTAGAAAATTATAAGTTTGCTTTAAAATTTGAGATTACATAGACAGTATAATACGTAGGATCTGGGCAGTTCCCATGAACACAATCTTTTGAATGTCTGCCAGTTTGGGGTTTCCTGGTATTTGAGCTAGGTAGGAATTAGCCCCATTTTCTATCATTCCTAGAGTATTTATAACAACAGGTATTGTTTTAGCCATGAACTTCCATATTTTGCCAATCTCTATTTCAAGATCTTTAT
>NC_043008.1:21485720-21493220 GCF_006345805.1 Octopus sinensis | reverse complement strand
GGCATCATAGTTGAATCATAATGTGTAGAATATTTGCTAAGTTGACCAAATTTTACATCGCTGCTATTTATAAAGGTATGGTCGACACCCACACTCATATCTGCATATAGAATAATGTGTAGGAGTATGTGTACGTCTGGGTGAATATGTTTTGTTAAGGTGCGTTTAGTTATGATAGATATATAATGAAAATACACAAATTAGTATATGATGTTTTTAAGGTGAACTCTGCAACAGCCGTATGCGAGGGGTGCGGAAAAGTTCCTGGATTTAATGGTATCGCGAAATGATTAGTTGGAGGCCCAACCATTTAAATTTTTTTACTGGGCTTAGAAAAACTGAAGGGCGGCTGCAATAAGTGTGTGAATCTGAGAGTGGGTGAATCTGAGGTGTCCAACCAACCTAATCTATATTCCCAAATTCTTCATTGCAGGATATTACTACCCCTACACCCTCTCTCTTACCAATCACTTAGGCTCTGTCACTACATACCTGACACTCCTTTTCTTTTTACACTTTTATACCTCATTTCTTTCACCCAACACCTTCTATCTAACACTGCTTTACTCTTTACCCTATCATATTTCTACACTCTCATATCTTTCTCTCTCTATCACCCTCACCTCCCCATTCCTGCTATCAATTTATCTTGACTGACCACTAACTGGTACACTTTACCTCCCTTCATCTCTTTATTATCTCTCCTTGCTTTTCTTTTATATTTTTTTATCTTTATTCCTCTCTTACTGTTTTCGATTTGACCTTAGAAATACATTCCCTACTTTTAGGTCACTTTAAATGAACCTTTGATTCAATAGCACTGTGTACAAACTGTATACTTGGAATGACCAATTTTAAATACAATTGTACTGTTCCGTGATGGTACATATATACATATATATATATATATACATATATTTGGGTACATACATAAATATAAATATATATATATATATATATATATATATATAAATTAATTGTTATCGCCATATTAATATGGCATTCTTATAGATATAAGAATAATCGCTGCCGCTGGTCAGCTCCATGAGGCCATCGCCTTAAGATAGCTATTGATACACGATCTGTATCCTTGCTTTTCTTTTATATTTTTTTTATCTTTATTCCTCTCTTCCTGTTTTCGATTTGACCTTAGAAATACATTCCCTACTTTTAGGTCACTTTAAATGAACCTTTGATTCAATAGCACTGTGTACAAACTGTATACTTAGAATGACCGTAATCTCTTTTATAGAGACTTAGTAATTTTAATATTTCTATTATATATATATATATATATATATATATATGTGTGTGTGTGTGTGTGTGTGTGTGTGTGTGTGTGTGTGTGTGTGTGTGTGTGTGTGTGTGTGTGTGTGTATAAGCATACGTGCATATATATATATATATATATATATATTTATAAGCATACGTGTATATATATATATATATATATAAATGGCGGTGCCCCAGCATGGCCACAGCTTGTGAGCTGAAACTAAATATTATAATAAAATAATTTAAAAAATACTATATATACATATGCATGCATTTGTGCACAGATATGTGTGCGCGCGCTTGTGCGTGCGTGTATCTCTGTGTATAGAGAGAGTGTGGGAAGTCACTGAAAAGAAAACAGCCAACGCAGATGGGCAAGTTATAAAAATATTGTGCTAGAGTTGTCTTTGTTAATAAACACTGCTCCTTTATCACAACAAAAGTATAGAAGGAAGCAAACGAGAAATGTGAAAGAGGAAACGTAATCGAGAAGAGTATGACTAGCTACGAAAGGTGACTGTCTATGCGCCAGGTGGGAAGGAGGCTCTCTATAGCGAAGTCAAAACGGGAGGAAATGTATGGTGAGTGGCGTGTGCGAATGTACATATAGGAACGTATCCTTTTTTGAGATGGCAGAATTTCTGTCTGTATGGTTTTGCAGTGTGCGTATATGTGTGCTTGTATGTAAAGGTACAGTATGAATGTGGGATGTTGGTGAGTGCCATCGTTGAGTCTATGAAAGTTAAGCGTAGACGTACGGAGATGAAAGCGGGTGAGGGTGTGAGTTAAAAGGGAAGGCGAGAGAAATGTAAGGGATTTGAAGTATATCTAGGGCTATATGTGTGAGATGGTATAATGTGGAAGTTATGGACAAGAAGGAAAAATAGGATTTAATACATGTCCAACAAAAAGGTGTTTGTTCTGCGAGGGAAGAACATTAGCGAGGTACGTGGAGGCACAAGAAGAATGTGATAGAGGTGAATGTAAAACGTATAAACGAAAATGGGGAGGAAAACAGTAAAGCAAAACAAGAAAAGGAGAAAAATGAAAAAAATGGAAAAACGAGTTGCAGGAGAGAAAATTATAATAAATATGATAAATATAACAAGGCGAGCAATAATAGTTTTCTAGAACTATCTAAGCTTTTAACATTAAAGGTATTCTTTTACATGATCCTATACTGCATGCAAATAGTTTTTGTTTGATTTTTTTCACCTTTCGTTCGCCACGAAGACAAAAGACAGAAAACCACTTGTCTTGAAATATATCAGCTACATATCTCCTAAGTCACAGCCCACTGGGATTGCTTATGCAACATTAATGGCAATAAATTTTCTCATTTCCGTTTAACTGCAGTCAAATCACCTATCTTAGGGAAGAAAAAAAAAACAACAGGTTCGTGTTAGCTGACATAATATGAACGCGGATTTCCGAACGAAAGAGGTCAAACGATTTGAGTAAGCAAGATAACGCAACTAGTGTTGGAAAATGCTGCTATTCGCTGCTACACCATCAGAACTTTACCAGAAAGTGCATATATGTGTATACAGGAAGCGTTAATCTTAATATTCTGCTTGATTTGTTCGTTTCATTCCAGCTCTGGCTACTAAAAATCTTTGATTTATCACCTATCAACAAGTCGATAACAAAAACAAGTGAAAGAAACAAAGAGAGACACGAAGAAGGAAGGAAAGAGGGGAAGGAACGAAGAAAGAAAGAATATTTATTGTTAAGCAACATTTATCAAAATACTTCTCTCGGAATTTTGTGGCACCATTCTATCCAAAGGTAAGTAGTAACATTTGTCAAAATGACAGACATATTCTCAACAAAAAAAAAGCAAAAAGATAATTTAAGAATACGTAAAAACGGAAACATTCATATTTTTTTTTTTCATATATATAGAATAAATGACCCTTCCTAAAGTTAGTGACCATGAAGTGAAATTGAGAGATCACACAGACTGGGTAAAATATTGAATAAAATTCCAATGCAGTATATATGTCTCCTTGCTTCCCATGTTCAAAATATTGTTGGAGTGATTTTGAAATTCCATCTTACCCAGGATTGTAAAATCACATACTGGTACAGCATCGATTTTCCGGAACCAAAGGTACCAGATACCATCGGGGCAGGGGTCCGAACCAAAGTTAGTCAACATACTCTAAATTAAACAATTATAAAACTTACTTAGATAAATGAAATAAAGTTTGCTGTACAATAAGAATTAACACGGATTATAAGAGGATTAAGACCAACGTTAAACCGTACTTGTTTTTACCGTACTTGATTTTGTTGCTGCTGCTGCTGTTGTTGTTGTTGTTGTTGTTAAGCAACAAGACGGGTGAGGGTGATTAGGCGATGGTCTAGGGATTAAGGGTGGGAGACCCCAGACCTTGGGGAAAAAAACTTTGGTCGTCTTGTTGTAGTCGAGGGCTCTTCGTTGATGCCTGATACCACTTGGAGGTGGCCCTCGAAGTCGCTGGAAATGGAGATTTCCACGTCTAAATTCTTGTACGGCTGTTGCTGCTGCTGTGATGTGTAGTGCGAAATTATATCTAAATATGACCTTTCTTGTCGGCTTATATAGCTGGGATCCCTAGATAAAAGTGGCCTTCCGTTATTTTTTAAGGAGGAAGGATTTGATTTGAAGGAAGATTCGAGTTCTATTTTAAGCAGGTAGTGGTTCCAGTGTTGACTCACATAAGTAGCTACTGCTGGTGTTGTTGTTGTTTCGCTCCAGTTTAACCCTGACCGAGCATAAAATCCGTTGTATTACCTAATGTGCCCCTAGTTTAAAATTAAGGGGGGGAGGGCAAATGGAATGTAGCTGCTCTGTTTAGTAGTAGTAGTAGCGCAGCAGCAACAGCAATAGCAGTAGTTGTAGTGGTAGTAGTAGTAACAATAGTAGTAGTGATAGTAGCAGTAGCAGTAGTTGTAGTAACAATGGCAGTAGTAGTGGTAGTAGTAGTATTAGTAGTAGTAGTAGTAGTAGTAGTAGTAGTAACAATAGCAGAAGTAGTAATGGTAGTAGTAACAATAGCACGTTATAGTAGTAGTAGTAGTAGCAGTAGTAGTTGTTGTTGTTGTTGTTGTTGTTGTAACAGCAGCAGCAATAGCAGTAGTAGTAGTGGTAGTAGTAGTAGTAGTAGTAGTAGTAGTAGTAGTAGTAGTAGTAGTAGTAGTAAGTCATACACTTGCTGTTCGCCAGCCATGGCATTAAAACTTGCTTCACTAATTTTGCTTACACTTAGATATCTTTCAATAAATTTTCAAAGGGAATTCGAAGATAATCTACGCAGCTCTTATCTACGCAACATAAGAACGAACCAATTTTTGGAAATTAATCAAAGATAGACTGCTTTCGATCGCTCTTGTCTTTATCTCCTTCTCTGACTTCCATTCTGTTTCATCTCTCTTTCTCTCTCTCTCTCTCTTTCCTCTCCTATCTCTCTCCTTCATGTTCCTTCTCACATTTTCTCTCTATACCTCTCTCTCTTTTTCTTACGTCTTCTCTATCTCTCCCACGCTCTCTCTCCCGTCTCTTTTACTCACTCTTCATTCGTTTCAAACTCTCTCCTTCTCGCTGTCATCTTTTCACTGCGTATTTCCTCCATTCCTTTCTGTCGCTCTCACTTTCTCTTTGCTCCACAATGTTGCACTACATGGAACGCATTGCCCGACATATATTTACACTTTATGTTGTTAGATTTAGTGTTCAAATAAAATACCTACTTGATAGTGTGCAGCTACTGTTTTCTAGTACCTTGTATACTGATGGATAATGTACCAGCTATGCAAGCTAAATAAATGTTAATGTAAGACAAGAGGCGACTGCAATTTCTATCAAGTTTCTTCACTACTAATACAATGAACATAGAAACCGACGCCCAAGCTACCAGACGATGACAAGGTAAGCATCTATGCGGTCGGTCCACTTGCTAGAAATAACTGCAGAATTTTATTCAAAACTCATTATACAACGTTGTCCTATTTCTTTATTGCCCATCAAGGAGCTAAACATAGAGGGGACAAACAAGGACAGACAAAGGGATTAAGTCGATTAGATCGACCCCTGTACGTAACTAGTACTTAATTTATTGACCCCGAAAGGATGAAAGGTAATGTCGACCTCAGCGGAATTTGGTCGACTTTACCTTTCATCCTTTCGGGGTCGATAAATGAAGTACCAGAATTTTATTCAAAACTCATTATACAACATTTTTTTATTTCTTTATTGCCCACAGGGGGCTAAACATACAGGGGACAGACAAAGAGATTAAGTCGATTAGATCGACCCCTGTACGTAACTGGTACTTAATTTATCGACCCCGAAAGGATGAAAGGTAAAGTCGACCTCGGCGGAATTTGGTCGCTTTTACTTTTCATCCTTTCGGGGTCGATAAATTAAGTACCAGAATTTTATTCGGAACTCACTATACAACATTTTCTAAGAAGAAACCTTAGATAATCCCAGTTTGGTAATCCTAGCTTTCATTTTATCCATGAACATACAGGATTCAAGGCTGAGATACTTTAATCATAGCTTTGAAAACTCAAATGTGACCTTTGATAAATCAAACTGACCTAAGCCTAAGCAACAGCAGCAACATTAACAAAGGGGATATGAACGCATCATGACAAATTTGGGTTCCATATGTGAGGGTTTCACGAAACAAATTGCTATATTTTTCAGATTTCTGCTTGTCTAGTACGTGACTTGAAGTGAGGCTCTTTGAAAAGTGAAGAAAGTATTGGGTTGTGCGGGAAGTTCGATCCGATTTTTAAAGGAAAGATAAAGGTCAATAAATACTTGCTATTACAAATATGAACCATTTTGTTGCACAATGCGTCTCCATCTTTCCTTTAACTCGAAAATACCCACTTCCCAGAATTGAGGTGGTTTCATGGCAAAGAATTCATCAAGGTATCTTTTTACGTCATCCAAGGAATTAAAATTTTTACCATTAAGACTATTCTGCAGAGACCTGAATAAGAGGAAATCCGAAGGAGCAATATCTGGTGAATATGGAGGGTGGGGTAACACATCCCAGCCGAGCTGCAGCAAATTTTGTCTGGTTCTCAATGCAACAAGTGACGAAAATGAAGTTTCTTATCTTCCATTTTAAAGGGTTACAAAATTAACACAGTTATAGGAACATAAACCTTCTTCCACGAAAAGATAGCTTAAACTGTGCTCTAAATGGAAGTGTAGTCAAATTCTATTTTATGGACTCAACCATGTTCTAAAATAAGTCGAAAGGTAAGCTACTATAAATCGGCACGAACTTTTCTGACAACCCGATACATTATGGAAGATCCACTTTGACCATTGTGTGCGTGTGTCAGTGATTAGGTCCCCGTCATGCGATGGAAATTTCTTCACCTTATGAAATAAATGAAAACGTGCATTTCATAGTGTATGCATATCATTAAATTATCAAGTATTTCTAGATTTGATTTTAGGGTCTCCTAGCTATAATCCAAACACTGTATTTGTTTACAGTACGTTAAACCTTCTAAAACAAATTGTTTCACTGAATTTTTTTGTTGTAAGACGTATGTGGTTCAGATTGCAAACAGTATATGTTAGTTGGTTTGTGCAGTTACTTGTTGAATGTAAAACTTACCACAGATATCTACAGGCATATTTATATCCCCTCCTTCTATTAGAGATCTCCATTTCTTTAATGTAAATGAAATCAATTTATTTCGTTTATTCATATTTATTCTTTTTTTCTGAAAGCTACAATTGTATTGTTATATAAAAAAAAACCGTGTATGAAGTAACGATTTCTAGTTGCCTTTAGAAACAGACAGAAACCTTATTTTTAAGATCTGAGAAACTGTGAAATGTGTTCTTACGATTTAGCATGAGAATGATTGGCGGCAGTAATGGGAATTCAAAAGAGAATTGTATAAATTCTGCCAACTCTGAGACTCGAAGATAAAAATATGTTTTTAACTCGATTACACTAATCGAAATTCCAGGCTTCACATCGTCCACTTCACATATTTCATCCAGTTATAAATGAACAAAGAATACAACTTCCGGTCGAAAGAATGTTAACTGTATCTAATCAACGGTAGTTCTCAATACTCTCGGTCACGCCACTTAATCACTTAATCTCCTTTAAAGCCATTTATAAAGCTACAGATAAACACTTCGTGTAGAAACAGCACTAATGTTTTTATGAATGTAGGTACTGACTTGGCATTCGGTGA
>NC_043008.1:21445720-21483220 GCF_006345805.1 Octopus sinensis | reverse complement strand
ATATGTGTGTGTGTGTTTATATATGCATATATATATACATACATATATATATATATATATATATAATATATATATATATATATATATAGAGAGAGAGAGAGAGAGGAGAGAGAGAGAGAGAGAGAGAATAGTAAAAAGTGAAAAAACTACAGAAGGCTTAAATGTTAAAAAATATATATATTTGCGTCAATATGTCTGAAGAATATTAAAAGATTAAAAAAATTTTTTTTTTTCTCTTATAATGACATAATTTAGAAGAAAGACCGGTTTCGCGTTTAGCTTTTCAAATTTCTTGCGACGTATATATATATATATATATATATATATATATAATATATATATATATATATGTATGTATGTATGTATGTATGTATGTATGTATGTATGTATGTATGTATATATAAACTTGAAGAATGGAGAGTTAGAGAGTTGGTAAGGTTATAAAATTAACGGATTAACATACACCCTGTATGTTAATAAATTAATTTTATATCCTTACCAATTCTCCATTCTTCTTCTTTAATCCTATTTATATTTAGAATTATCCCGTATATATCGAAGAGATATTCCTCAGCACTGTTGGAGATTAAACCAGTGAAATTTCGGATATTAGAGAGAGAGAGAGGAGAAAAGAGGAAGAGAGAATACAACTTGTATAGAGTTCAAAAGTTTATAGTTCAAACAAGATATCTGTACAGTTGATGGGTTGTGTGGTTATTAGAAGCATCAAGACTTTCGACGAATTCATCCGTTTGATGGGGCCAGTTGTGATATATATGTATATAAATATATTTAAAACAAATTTCGTACGGAGTAAAAACAACTTTTACTTTCTGAGCAAAGTCAGATCAAATGTTAACCAAGATAAATACTTTTAATCAATTTTCTCGCGGCAACAATTCTGCTACAAATCAGCCACAGTTTTCCAAGAATTAGAAATATTATCAGCTCGCAGTCAAGCATACCATAATGTGTTTTATCACACAGCTTGGAGTGAATGCTATTGAAGTAATCAGTTGTTCGATATTCACAACTTGTCTGTGATTTCTCAGAATTCTGCAAGCTAAATATCGTTTATCAATTTACTCTGCTTTAAATGAGGAACTTTACTTCTGAGAAATCTTCAACTTTGAACGCTCTAAATATGGTATGGCGGTATGCTGTTATATGCATTGATATAAGGCGGCGAGCTGGCAGAATCGTTAGCACGCCGGGCGAAATGCTTAGCGGTATTTCGTCTGCCATTATGTTTTGAGGCAAAGTCGACCTCGGCGGAATTCAAATTTCACCGAGGTCGACTTTGCCTTTCATCCTTTCGGGGTCGATATATTAAGTACCAGTTACACACTGGGGTCGATATAATCGACTTAATCCATTCGTCTGTCCTTGTTTGTCCTCTCTGTGTTTAGCCCCTTGTGGGTAATAAAGAAATAGGTATTTCGTCTGCCGTTACGTTCTGAGTTCAAATTCCGCCGAGGTCGACTTAGCCTTTCATCCTTTCGGGGTCGATTAAATAAGTACCAGTTTCTCACTGGGCTCGATATAATCGACTTAATCAGTTTGTCTCTCCTTGTTTGTCTTCTCTGTGTTTAGCCCCTTGTGGGTAGTAAAGAAATAGTTATATGCATTGATATATATGTGGGGTGGAGTGCATGGAAGCACATGGCCTAGTGGTTAGAGCAGCGGACTCGCGGTTCAGGAATTGCGGGTTCCAGTCTCAGACTTGGTGAAGTGTGTGTTATGAGCGAAACACCTAAATTCTACGCGGCTCCGGCAGAAGGTAACGACAAACTTCTGACTCTTTTGCCAAAACTTTCACTCTTTCCACCTGCATCGTACAGCTCACCTGCGACAGACCGGCGTCCCGTCCAGGTGAGGAGCCTATATGCCAATGAAACCGGGAAACCGGGCCTTATGAGCCAGGTATAACTCATAGTACCAAAGGTCGTAGAATAAATGCCTTATATATAGTTCTTGTTCAATAAATTGTGAAATTTGTTGTCTTTGAGGCAATGTTTGTTGATTAAATATATGAATATGAACGCGACAAACCAAAGAAAAGATAACTGTATTTGCCGAACCACGACGTATTTTCCTATGCATATTCAGTGCATGTGTCACTGCATCTGAAAAATTCTCTTCGCACTTTCTCTAAGAAAATCTCCTCTAAGAGCGCTTTTACCAAGTTTTTAGCCCTTCAAATGCAAAGTGTACATTTCCCATTGTCCACGAAGCACCTTTAGCAGCAGGAGTGAAATGATGTATCTATCAACACTACGTGGCTTCACGATTACTGCACCGTCTTATTCAGTAACATTTGAAAACGCAACAATTAGTTTTTCCCTGAAGTATGTCATGCCATATTTCACTTTCTACCCACAACGAAAATCAAAATCAGAATTATACACAGCTTGTAGACATAGTATAAAATCTGTGTATTTTTCTTCAATGAAAACGGAAAACAGACATGTGACATCACACAAAACGTGACACGCGTGCATTGTATTTTTGTTTCTCTAGTCACTTAAGACACTTGAAGATAGGTTTTACGGAGATGTACTTGCATAGCAAGTGACCTGATCTGAGATCGTGTGTTGAGGCACATGGCCTAGAGGTTAGAGCAACGGACTCGCGGTCGAGGGATCGCTGGTTCGAATATCAGACCAGGCGCTGTGTGTATTTATGAGCGAAACACCTAAGCTCCACGCAGCTCCGGCAGAAGGTAATGGCGAACATCTGCTAACTCTTTCGCCACAACTTTCTCTCACTCTTCCCTCCTGCATCTTGCAGCTCACCTGCGACGGACCGGTGTCCCGTCCAGGTGGGGAACCTATACAGCAAGGAAACCGGGAAACCGGCTCTTATGAGCCAGGCGTGGCTCCAGAAGGAACAAGGAAGTTCGTGTGCTGGAACGAAAACAATTGCAGCGTGGAAGGTGTTTATAAACCATTTAAGAAACACACAAAATCCATTAGATTCACTTCAACATTTAAATTTAATTTGTCAAAATATTTTCGTCGCTTTGTGACTGCGACCTGTTCACTGACAAAATTCCGTGCTGTTTTTTTTTTAAATAACTTATTATTTTCAATTTGAAATTCCATTTATGAAACTATTATTTTGAACTTCTCTATAATAAATTCCACCCATGCGGGTTGGCTTAGTCATAAGCAGAATACGCATAAGCGAAGTCTGTTACCGATACATCAAATCACCGAAATACAACTATGCAAGAATATAAAGTATGCACATACTACACAATACACACACACACATACACATGTGCATGTGTGTGTTTATGTACACACACACACACATAAAAATACGTATTGATATATACACATATGTATAGTTATAATTAAGTGTGCCGAAGAGGCACCACTATGCCAGAAATAGGAGTCAAAACTGACTCAAGAACCACACCGTGTGTTCATATAGCACAAGTGATAAGATAAATGTAATAGATAATGTGGTTCTAGAGTCAGGTTTGACTACTATTTCTGACATGGTGGTGCCTCTTCAGTACCCTTAATTATATATATATATATATATATATTATTATATACCTATAACAGTTACTACTTCTACGGTTTTTTCCATGCTGGCCACTTAATGTGATCGTTATTCTAAATAATGGTCTGATCCTTTATATATATAAATATATATATATAAAATTAAAATCAAAATGAGGATGAAAAATTGGATATTAATTTGATAACATCAATTTTAACACCAGTAGTCTAGCATATAAGAAAACTGAGATTCAGTAAATAGTATTTCATACATAAATATAAGGGGACATTTTTTTTTACCACTGTGGAAACCCTTACGCTAGAGGAAGATCTGCTAGGGGCTTAACCACTAAGAATTCTTAGTGGTTAAGACCATAGCGGATCTTCTTCTAGCGTAGGGTTTCCACATAGTGATAAAAAAATTCCCTTCTATATTTATGTATATATATATATATATATATATACATATGTTTTGATAAACAAGCAGGCAGCAGACACACACACACAGATAGATAGACAGACAGACAGACAGACAGACTGATAGATAGATAGATAGATAGATAGATAGATAGATAGATAGATAGATAGATAGATAGATAGATAGATAGATAGATAGATAGATAGATAGATAGATAGATAGATATGGAAATGCGATCGACAAGTTCAGATTTTATCGAACGAAAATCTCTATAATACAAATTTTAAATTGACATATCAGAAAATACATCATTTCCAAATAACGTATATTCGGTTGTTGTTGTTTTTTATTTTTTCTCTTGTTACGATAAGAAGAATGTTACATTTTATTATGTACAGCGTGGAATAATTTGTCATAGCGAATTTCTTGCCTCACTTAATTAGTTTTTTTTTTCGAATTCTTAACTATGTCATTTGTTGTTAATGTAATTAACTGTTATTTATGCTTCCGTAATTTCCAATCGCTATTTCCGTCGTCACATTTCTTTTTGTTTTCTGCAATTTTATCTTAAAATTACATGGTGCTGTACATAGCTTCGAGATGCTGTAATTTTAATTATTCTTATTTGATTGTAGGTGTACATATTCTCATGTACGTCATATTTATAGACAGCGGACATAACAATCGATAAATGAGTCGACGGTGAAATCTATAGGCGGTCACATAAACTGCTAGAAATATCACTCGGATCAGATCCCTCATAAATCATATTGAAACGTCTGAAATAATGAAGGATGCATTGGACAGCATAGCCTACGGTTTACGTAAAGACGACATCGTGGTTGTAAGAAAGGTTATTCGTTATTGATCTAATCGATTATATTTCATCTGATTTTAAACAATGACAACATAAAAAAGAAAAACATTAACAAAAATAACAAATATTCGATATAATTATCTTTTATTATTTTCCCCATTTCAGTCAGGAGACTGTGGCCATGCTGGGGCACAGCCTTGAAGAATGTTTATTCGAAAGAATCAACCACAGTACTTACTTTTTAAGGCATGTTCTTACTCTATCTGGTCTGCTGCCAAACCGTTAAGTTATGGGGACGTAAACACACCAACAACGGTTGTCAAGTAGTAGTGCGGGGCAAACACTGGCACGCACCATACATAAACACATACTTAGATACGTACGTATACACATACAAACATACATACATGCATACATAGACATACATACGTACGTATGTACATACATATATACATACATACGTACGTACATACATACGTATGCACATGCATACTACGTGCGTGCGTGCATACATACATATATACATATATACATACATACATATATACATACATACATACATACATACATACATACGTACATACGTGCGTGCGTACATACATATATACATACATACATACGTACATACGTGCGTGCGTACATACATACATACGTACGTGCGTACATACATACATACATACATACATACATACATACATACATACATACATACATACATACATACATTCAGTAAAATTATTAGAGCGTAACATAAATGGAGACTCGACAAGTATCAAAATCTTTCCATTTAACAAGCATATTATCTTTACGCCATCTTTAAAAAATATTCTAAGTGAAGGTTGACAGAGTGAACTTGACACTCCGCTATCTTGACTATTAAGGTTCATACAGAGCTAAAACGTAAACTCTAAGAATGAGAATGAAATCAAACGAAATTAGGTTTTTCACTAATGAACAAGCGCAGAATATCATCGTTAAAATCAGAATTATACATAACGGAAAAATGAAGTCAGAATCCAGAGAAAATACAAATAGACGCAGTAGTCCATTTATTATAACGCTCTTACTAGTTTACGGTTTTAGAAACCTGTTACTATTCTTCTATCGGAGAAGATTTTATGACATTCATGCTTTTCTCAAATGCGTTGTTATCAGTTATGAAATCAATTGATTTCAATCATGAATCGAAATCTAGTTGAGAACTCTACGATTATTCTTATACTTGTTTCAGTCATTTGACTGCGGCCATGCTGGAGCACTGCCTTTTAGGCGAGCAACTCAACCTTCAGGACTTATTCTTTGTCAGCCTAGTACTTATTCTATCGGTCTCTTTTGCCGAACCGCTAAGTTACGGGGATGTAAACACACCAGCATCGGTTGTTAAGCGATGTTGGAGGGACAAACACAGATACACAAACACACATAGTATGATGTCGCTGGCGCAGTTCACGGTGATGGTGGTATAAGTGTTAGCGTCGATGGCATTGCCATTGTTGTTGTTATTGTTCAGCCATAGGCCACCTCTGATTAGGCTGATCGATGCCATTTATCAATGCTTTATTCTGATATTTAGCATCACATTATCCAATACTTTATTCAAAGACAGTAGAATGTGATAGTTAACTATTATACATTAAGTACATCGAAGGACAATCTTCTGAATCTCCTAAAAAAATTTTAAAGCTCAACATTCAAGAAAGCTTTGATCATGAGTTTTACAACAGAAGCATTGCCAAAATAAATGAAGAATTCGATGTAGACATTTTAAAGAAGTGACAAGACGAAGATGGAATTTCGGTCGGAGATTCAGAACTAACAAGTAGTTTGGTTGTTGAATTATGCAAGATTTATGCAGATTTATGCAAATTTCATGAAAACTTTCTGAAGAATTTTAATGAAATTCAAAATCAGGATTTTTATTTTAGTTTTAATCTTCTTTAGGCGCAAGCATGGCTTTGTGGTTGAGAAGATTGCTTCCCAACTATGTGGTCTTAGGTACAGCTGCAGTGCGCGGCACATGGGGTGGGTGTCTTTTACTATAGCCCTGGGCCGACCAAACCTCTCTGGAGGGATTTGGTAGAAGGAACCTGAAAAAAAAACTCGTTGTATATACAAATATAGATGCATATATATATGTGTGTGTATGTGTGTGTGTGTGTGTGTGTGTATATGTATATTACATATCGATGTGTATGTGTGTGTCTTTTCATTCTGTTGTATTTGTCACTCACCACCACTTGACGATGGATGTTTGTTTATAGCAGTTCGGCAAAAGCGGTCGATATAATAAGTACTAAACTTAGGAAATAAAATAAGTGCTAAACCAGTCAAGACGGTTCCCCAGCATATCTGCTATCCAATAACTGAAACAAATAAAAGGGAAAAGGTAAATAGTTTTATTATTTTATATTCAAATTAATTCTTAGAACAATAGAATGATGATAGAATGATGATTCTACAATCCCACCAGATCGAAATGATTCTGTGTTGCCTCACATATTTCCCCATATTTGGTATCAGTTTAAAACAAGCAACTCCTGTCCTCTTCAACAAATGTACCATATTTAATTCATTTAATGACAGTGATAATTCAAATTAATGCGCAGACGTTTTCTGTTCAATGATTATATGTCACAGAATTTCATTAAAAGTATATTAATCGCTGGAAATCATATAAACAATGTAAATTATTGATCTGTATTTCATAAAGTAGAATTAATTAACATCTAAAATAGAGGTTTTCGAAAGTATATTTTAAAATAAATTCCTTTCATCGATTGATTTTTGAAGCTGCTTATTTCATTTTTTTTCCTTTTTCTTTTTTTTTTCAGTATAATAATTACCCACAAAATATATTTGAAAATCCTATGTAGAGTCAGCATTTAATTATATTATCGGAAAATGTTTTCTATTGGTGCTTATTTTGTTGAAACACTGAGACTTTGATTGACCGATATATCCTCAATCATTAGAATTAACACGACGTCGTCTCCTCGACGAATCTTCGTCATTCTCTCTCAATCAACAAGAGTTCAAACTAAACTTCAAAGTTGAATGCTGGATAATGGCCCGGTGGCTTTATGGTTTCAATATATTTCGTTTCTGAATAAAATTTTGGCCTTCAAAAGAGTCATGCTATAACTTCATGATTATTTAATTGGAATCGATTAACATGCTTGATTTACGCTTGATTTCAGAAATAAAATAAGCTCTTTAATTCGAAGGTAGTAAATTTGGAAAATGAAAGGCGAAGACATTGAATTTCAGTTAAATACACAATTATTCCACTCCGCTTACTAAAATTATTTGAATATATATATATATATATATATATATATTATATATATATATAAACGGCAGTTTGTCTGTCTGTGTGTCTGTGTGTCTGTCAGGTTGTACCCTCACCCTGACCACGGCTTTCAACCGATTCTGATGAAACTTGACACACACATAGCCCCATGTCATAATTCAAAACTGACGCAGCGAAAATTTTGAAAAGTTCCCCAAGTTCTGAAAAAAAATTATATATTCGACATGGGGTCGAGAATCTAAGCTTTTTATATGCAACACATTTTCTGTCTAGGGGACACAACTCGACCGTTTTATCGTCTAAAGGGACAACTAGGAACATCGTATACACAGAAGTATTCGAGTGAAGAGAAGACATTGCAACCTACACATGCGCCTTCGTTCCCTAGAGAGAAAGGACCCGATTGGGATTAGCCGTTGCCTACTAGGGGCTCTTACATACCCGGGCAACGCCGGACTATGCTGCTAGTATATATATATAGGAGGACGTAGCCACAACAAGACACACATCAGGCATTCCATTCATTTCCCAGCTCAAAGAGGTGAGCCCCGTTTTATGCACGGGTCAAGGCATAGAACGCAACCCCGGTATCAGCAGCGGGGCACAGCAGCATATGCTAGTTTACCCCCACCGCATCATGCTGGTCCCGTACCCCTTTGGGCAACATCAAAATTCACTCATCCATTCGCAAACACTCTCCAAGATTTCCTGTCATTTATAAACTCTCTTGCCTCTCTCACTCCAACACCTCTAACCACCAAAGTTTTCCTCGAACCATCCGCACAAACCGAGGTCTGCCTCTGGTTTTGCTACCTACCACTCCAGCCTTCATCACCCTCCTTACCACCCGCTCCATGTGGCCTAACCACCTCGACATTCGTCTATCCATTTTAGTTTTTCTCTCATTCCTGTTCGTCTACGCACCTCCTCATTCTTGATCCTGTGCATCCGTGTCACACCAACCATATCCCTCAGACATCTCTTCTCAAACACATCTAGTCACCTTCTTTCCGCTTCTTTCAGACCCCACGTCTCTGCATCATAAAACATTGTCGGCACAATCACGCCTTCATACACACCTTTTTTCGCTTTCATATTCAACCTTTTATCTCTCAGCATACCTTTCACAACTCCATGTATCTTACTCCCTTCCATCGCTCTATATCCCACTTCGTCAGCCAAAGACCCCATCCAACTTTACATGTGATCCCAGATACTTAAAAACACTCACCTCCTCTAACATCCCACTATTTATACTCAAATCCATCCTACCAGCCATTTCATCTCTCGAACATCTCATCATCTTACTCTTAGCTACATTCACTTTCAGTTTCCTCCTCTCACACTCTTTCAAACTCTACCACCAGTCTCCTCAGTTGCTCTTCCGAATCCACCACCAGTGCTGTATCATCAGCAAATAACAACTCACTCACCTGCCATTTCTCTCCATTTTCTCCCACCATCTGGGCTCCCCGAACAAGGGTTCTAGCATTTACCTCTCTCACCAAACCCCAGTGCGACTGGTTGGGGGAATCAGTAAAATGCCATGGCTGTATTCCCTCCGTGGCGTAAGAAGGGATAGATAGATAGATAGATAGATAGATAGATAGATAGATAGATAGATAGATAGATAGATAGATAGATAGATAGAGAGGGAGAGAGAGAGAGATTTACGTGTATACGTATGCAGAAGCACATGTATGTTTCGATATCCGTTCCTGTATTTTACGGTGTGTCTATGCTCCTTTATGTATTCAGCGTCCTTGAATGGATATTACTGTTGTTGTTACGTAAATAATTATGTTAACTCTCGGTAGTGTTTCCATTTAAGCAACGGATCAAATAGCATTACAAGTAGAAGATAGAGAGAGAGAGAGATTAAGAGAGAGAGAAGGCGATAAAAAAAGCAGATAGGATCGTGTAAAAAGTTGGGGTTGGGAGTCGGTGAGAGATAATGCTATTGCAGCGACTAAATAGTATATCAAATGCATTATCAATTGGCAGTGTGTAGAAATATGGGGGGAAAAACGGGATGAAAATCATTAGTGACATGTCAATGAAGTTCTAGAAATACTCTACGACAGATATTTTTTTTAAAAGAAACTAAGTTTTCGAAAAATATCGAATTCTGATTCTAATACAAACTACAAATTTGAGAAAAGAAATAATTGACATGAACAGCTTTTATTAATCGTGAAAAACGGAAAGCAAAATCGACTTTAGCGAGTTAAGCTTTCAGAGCGTAAAACAACGCAGGTAAAATACAAAATGAAGGTGTGTGGCTTTGTGGTCAGAGTCTGCAATCAGGATCTTAAGTTTGTGGTTTCGATTCTTAGACCGTGTGTTGTGTTGTGCTTTTGAGCAAAACACTTCATTTCAAGTGACTCTTGTTCACGCAGCTGTAAATTAGTTCCAGCAACAGCCGGGGAGTTTACTCATGGAAACCGGGTTAAAATCCGGCCTTATGAGTCCTAGAACTGATCAACAACAAAAAGAAAAAATCACAGGAAGGAAATACGAACGATTTTTTTCTTTTTTTTTTCTTTCATCATGTGCACGCCATATGTCGATGCCCAACCGAATAACGTTTTGTAAACATGCCATTGTGCTCTCGAAAATGGGACTTGTCATTGGTTGCAAAGCTATGACATCATGCACATATGCCATATGAATATGGTTATTACGTAAGTTACGACATCTTGAAACAACTGTCGAGGAAAGATATTACATAATTTATATATATTCTATATGTATAGTTTTCTTTATTTCATAATCTGTATTTTGTGTGCCATCCAAATATGTTTCAAGTTTAACTATCTTTATCTATCTTACTATGTCTAAATATATATATGTTTGTGTGTTTGTGTGTGTGTGTGTACGTGTGTGTGTGTATGTGTGTGTGTGTGTGTGTGTGTGTGTGTGTGCGTGCGTGCGTGCGTGAGCGTGTGTATGTGTGTGTGTACCTAGATGCTGCCTTGACAGAACTGGTTGAGAGTCGGAGAAAATATAACATGGTTATCTTGATACGATATTTCATTCACTGTGTTCAAATTGCAACGAAAGATAACTTTATTTTCCCTACCACCGAGGATGATAAATTAATAACAAGACAAACATACAAGAGCTGCTAAAATCTATCAGAAGACCAAAAAAAAATTAACTATATCGAGATTGAATGAAGTAACAACAAAAACAAATTCTACCTTCTGAATCATGAGGTGGAATGTGTTTCGTATCGTGAGCTAATTCGGATTACGATACAGAAACAATATAATATGGTACATACTTGGTTTCCTTTCAAAAACGTAACTAAGAACAGAAAATATCATTATTTTATGGCTAGGGTGGAATATAGAAATAAAATTGTAAGAGAGCGTTGGCTGAGTGATCATTCCATAGGCATGATACATTTGTATTACATACCAGTACTATGTGTAAAACATTGAAACATTATAAAAGATTGTGAGCAACAAAGAAAACAAGACGAAGATTCGAAAAAGTATCAACGTGAAAACTGTACAGAAATTCATAACAAACAATAAGATCCACCCAAAGTTGAAATAAAGCAACTCATACAAAAGATATTCCATGAAAATATAAATATATTCAACCAATTGCACGTAAAATGATAACGTAATGCAAACCAATGAAGTTATGACAACAGAATTCACCACATAGAAAACACATGAAGCTCCAAAAGAGAGGGGACCACATATCAAACAAATGAGCCTTGAAAGCCAGATAAATTCTAAAGAATCCAAACCAACATGCAAAAAATTAAAAGAAATCAAGGCTACATGGGAAATCGAAAACATACAAAGAAGGAAGAACTAAATTCGAAAATGATTAAGCGAAAGACCATGCAAGTTCTCCTAGAAATATTGAACCAAGTACACAGCCGGATCGAAAGTATAGCCTACACTTATACTGAATATAAACATGCTGTAACATACCAAACGCAGTTAACTTTGAATGGAACGTGAGAGAAACGATTAGAAGAAACTCATATGTGATTCATGAACAACAGGCGTAGGAGTGGCTGTGTGGTGAGTAGCTTGCTTACGAACCACATGGTTCCAGGTTCAGTCTCACTGCGTGGCACCTAGGATAAGTGTCTTCTACTGTAGCCTCGGGCCGACCAAAGCCTTGTGAGTGGATTTGGTAGAGGGAAACTGAAAGAATCCCGTCGTATATATGTATATATGTATGTGCGTATATATGTTTGTGTGTCTGCGTTTGTCCCCCCAACATCGCTTGACAACAGATGCTGGTATGTTTACGCCTTGTGAGTGGATTTGGTAGACGGAAACTGAAAAAAGCCCGTCGTATATATATATATATATATATATATATGTACGTGTGTGTATATGTTTGTGTCTGCGTTTGTCCCCACAACATCGCTTGACAACCGATGCTGGTGTGTTTATGTCCCCGTAACTTAGCGGTTCGGCAAAAGAGACCAATAGAATAAGTACTAGACTTACAAAGAATAAGTCCTGGGGTCGATTTGCTCGACTAAAGGCGGTGCTCCAGCATGGCCGCAGTCAAATGACTCAAACAAGTAAAAGAAAAAAGAGAAACAATAAACGTAAGCATATTTCTAAGCTACAAATTAGTGGTTCTCAACCATTTTTTACCTATTGATCCTTTTGATTCCTATTTTAGTCAATGGACCTGGAATACCATTCGATGTTTAAAATGACCTATAATATTTTCAAAATGAAACATTATTAGGAATTGTATAAAAAAATATTGTTAAAATATTTTGCGTATTGTAGAATAACCAATTTTGTGGAGGCGCGTTGCTTAGTGGTTTGGGTGTCAGTATCATGATCGTAAGATTGTGGTTTCGATTCCTGGACCGGGCAACGCATTGTGTTCTTGAGCAAAACATTTCATTTCACGTTGCTCCAATCCACTCAGCTAGCAAAAATGAGCAACGCTGCGATGGACTGGCGTCCCGTCCAGCTGGGGAACACATGCGCCATTGAAACCGGGAAACCGGGCCCATGAGTCTGGCTAGGCTTTAAAAGGGTGCATTTATTTATTTATTATAGAATAACCAATTTATTGTAGAGGTTGTCCCAAAAGTAACTGATACGTTTCAATTTTTGATACCTTTCTTAACTTTACAAATAAATGCATGAAATTTTGATATACTATAAAGGACATAATGGAAATTAATAAGCATGAGTCTAGTTTTACAAAACCACTACATCAGATATGAAAAACGACGTCGCTAAAATGGCAGCCATTTTCGGCTTCGCATGCCTGTGCTCTTTCTAAAACTTGCACCATAAGTTTCAGACCTCACTTCTCTGATTTCTCTATTGATGATCTCCGTCAGTTGCCCCAGGGTCTACGGTTTGTTCACTTAAGCCCTATCTTTCAGGTATCCCCACAAGAAAATATCCGTGCTACTCAAGTTTGGAGAACGTGAAAGCTATCCAAAGTAGACCTCACACATGGTTCCAGCAAGATGGGGCAACTGCTCATACCGCAAGAGAAACAATGCAGTTGCTACGGCAGTGCTTTGGAGAGAGAATAATCACCCGCTACGGCAATGTCAACTGGCTTTCACGTTCCTCAGACCTAACTAGACCGGATTTTTTTTCTTGTGGGGATATCTGAAAGAGATAGTTTATGTCAACAACCCGGAGAACCTGTTGCAACTGAAGAAGACCATCAACAGAGAAATCAGAGAAGTGGGGTCTGAAACTTTCGAAGGTGTTATGTTGCACGTTTTGGTAAGTGCACGGGCGTGCGAAGCCGAATATGGCTGCCATTTACGCAATGTCATTTTTTCATATGTAATGTAGTGGTGTTGCAAAATTTGACTTGTGCATATTAATTTCCACTATGTCCTTTATATTGTATTAAAATGTCATGCGTTTATTTGTAAAGTTAAGGATGTTGTTAAAATTTGAAACCCATCAGGGACTTTGGGACACCCTGTACATAAATTGTAACCGCGAAATCTGGTATCAACCTATAATAGTCAAATGAGCCCTGGTTTAGTATCACGGCTATAAATGAAAAAAACTGCTACGAAAATATAAATGCAACAGGGATTTACGATAAATTGTGTCCACGGGAAAAGATTACTCGAATACAGACAGAATGAATAACCCGATATATTTAGTAGGAGTGGTAGTTTTGTTGGAAGCTTAGATTGATCCAAATAAAGTCAGTTTCTCCTAAGGTATCACCGAAGCAAAAATAAAGGAAATAATACATAACATACTATTGCAAACAAGCGTAGGTATAGTCATACTTTGTGAAATGGGAAAATAACGATCCAATACCATCCCACCCAACTACTCATCCTAAAAAAAGAACTCACGGAAAATATCAATAGCACGAAAGACGTTCTGTAAATAATTGTAAGTCTTAAACGAATTATAACAGGAAAAGCATGCAGGATTAGACGCTTCGAAAATCATGAAGGCGTCTAACATATTCTGTAAGGATAATAGCTAAAAAAAATAATATATATTACTGAAGGATACAACAAGATTAACGAGAATTTCAGCATACTGCTAGAGAATTGAGAACAAAAATAGAGAATACAACAGGAAAAGAAAATGCAAAATGGATCAGAAGGGAAGAGGAAAAAAATATAAATAGCATTGAAAGCATTGGCCACTATAACAAACACGAAATTCTCCAACGTTTTAAGAATTGCAAGCAACTGCAAAAAAACCTTTCAAATTGACAATGTTCCCAATATCTGGCTGAAGCACTTGACCAATGTAAGTGGCAGTGTGACGGCAGCATTTAATAGAGTGCTATGTATTTAAGAATCAACACTTGTTTGGTTACAGGAGTGAAAGACATTTATTTCCAAAATCAGAATTACCAGAGGCACCCAAAAGCTATTGTCTTATAACATGCTTGCCAGCAACATTCAACGCCTATATATATATATATATATATATATTATATATATATATATATTATATATATATATATATAATATATATATATATACATTATATAAATACTATTGAAATTTACTCACAAGGTATTGGAATCTTATATGTATACCATTCTACCTAAATAATGGATCTACAAATACAATATCCCTGCATATCTAACATCTATTTTCATTCATCCACCTCACTCTCTATTTCGCAATGTATCTAAATTAACTATTAATTAACCGTCTTCTCACACCGTCTCCGATGAAGGGATATAATGAATATCCCAGAAACAGCTATAAGACCTATTTGTAAATGTTCTAAAATCTACACAGCCTTGGTTTTTTTTATCTCATTACGAAAAACAAATTCTGGAGACCACTTCTACTTTTACTTTATTCTGTTCTATTTTCAAACTAAAATATTTAAAGAAAAGGCAAAATAGTCTATTTTCACTTTAAAATTTATTTTAGTAAACAAACGATAAAATTAAAAATTTATTTTAGTAAACAAAGATAAACATAACCTATCAAAATCATTTTTCATAAAGTCGTTCATTTTTAGTCCATTCAACGATCCATATTGGTGTTTCTGACACAAGATATTTAATCAATTTTAATGAACTCATTTAGTCTTAGTCTGATAGTTCCTCTTCTGTTCACATCTAATTCATTTCTTTTTCTACTTAAAATAATTACAACAGCTGAAAAAGTACAGATTCCACCGTCCATGTGGTAGGGAACGAAATGATGCTTGCTTCTACATGTCGAAAAATATTTGGATGTGATTCCTTAATCGATATGTAGTGAAAAGAACCTTCTTTTTCAACTCTTCTTCTCAGTTTCATATTCTCTTTCAAATCCAGCATCATTTCGGCCAACTCAAAATTTTTATCTTCTGGCTCATAATTTTCTAAGTCTACAAACCAGAATTGATAATCCATCTTTAATAAATTATTTTATCTTCTCTCAAAGTCTACATGAAGACCTTCAAGATGGGCAATGCATTCTGCTGTAGGAACAGTGGTGTTAAAATTTTGAAATGATGCCAATTTTTTTTTCAAACTGTTTTTTACCAAAATTTTAATTTCCCCATATACCCTTTTATTTTCTGAGAACAGGTGATCAAATCTGATTTTCTACCTTGCAGCTCTAAGTTAAGCAGATTCACTGTTTTAAAAATATCACTCAAGTAGAATATTTTTTATTTAAACTCAGAGAGTCTTTCAAAAATTTCCTTAGCTGTATCAGCTTGCTTCTTGGAGTCATCTGACTCTTGGACATAAGAAAGTTGATTAATGGTTCCCACAAATTCACTAGTCTTTCAAGTCTCAGGCCTTTTGACAACTATCTTACTTCAGTGTGAAGCAATAGGGTTTTTAAATCTTCATCTTCACAGAATTGCATAAAAAATCTATTATTCAGTGAGTTTGATCTGACAAAGTTAATTGCATGTATGGCAGTGTTGAGTGATTCTTCCATTCTTCCATGTGTCCTCCAATATTTTTAGCAACCAAATTCTATCTGTGGATAATGCAATGTATATATAAAATGTGAGGAGCAACTCATTTCATTCTAGAAACAAAGCCTTTCACTTTTCCAGTCATTGCTGCAGCTCCGTCTGATGCAGTGTTGATCAAATTAGTCAATGGAATGTTTTTATCATTAAAGTACTGCATTACTTCATTGAATATATCTTCTACATTAGTAGTTTCAGACAAACTTTTAATGAATAACATTTCTTCCCTTATATCATCTTCATTGATGAATCTGACGAACACCAGAATGATAGCTTGGTTATGAATTGTGCTATCATCAACCTGGATAGAAAAAATAGTCTTTTGGTGAATTTCCACAATCTTCTCAACAAAATTAGACATTTCATCCTGTCTTCTTCTAACTGTATTATTTGAAAGTGTAATTGTACTCAGAGTAGATGCAGCATCTTTTCCCAGAACCTCATTTGCACAAGCATATCATAGCAAGCTTGACAAGTTTCTCACCATAAATCTGAGATGCAGCAACATTGGCAATGATTTCAGAAACCAAATAACTGGGTTTGAGTGTCTTTGCTTTTTCAGTATTTATCTTCTTTACAAAGTCGGGTAGTTTGATTGGCTGTATTTTCTTTTTATTCTCAAAATATTCCCTACCTCTTCTAAGAGATGATGGATGCCTTAATTTCTGGTGCTGTTCCAGCTTAACTTTCTTCATGGAATGATTTGTCATGATGGCATCACATTCAAGACTCATAGGTTTTAAGTTTACAGATACAAAACCAAACATGATAAGATTTTTGTAGTTCCTCAGTTTTGCCTTTTTAGCAGATGGTTCAGACATTATTACAACTGATCTTTAAAAGAATAAAAATAATAAATACTTTATTTCGATAAAATAATAAATACGTTATTTCTATAAATTAAAAGTATCAAATTTATTATTAATCAATATTGTGTAGTGATCTATTAAAAATATCAAATTTATTATGAAACTGTTGTGGTTGTAAAACTTAAATTATGTAATTCTTGATTGTATTAGATTATTGATTATATATTATACATTATTGATTCTTATGTAATAATTATTTTTGTTTTCTTATTATTATTCTGTCTTCATATAAAGTATTATTAACTAACAGTGTCTTTATTATCGAGCAATATTGTGTAGATCTGAAATGGCTTCAACATTTTATGGCTACGAATTCTCGGGGACCACCAGTGGGCCCCAGGGACCACGTTGGGAACCACTGTGCGAGACTACACGTGACCCGTTGTGTCACCGGCAAGGTCTGAGTTTCCCAGCAACGGAGTCTTGTTTCGTGTTTTTTTTTTTCGTTTCTAGGTTATTTTGCATGCTGTCAACGAATGTGACATAGAAATCACACGTAAATGGCTCATTTCTCCCAGAAAAGGAAAGATTTGGATGCTATTTCTTACACGCTCTGCTACTACATAACAGATATATCGAGTCCTTTATCGCAAATAGCTGTTACGTGGTAATAGTGCGTGCTAGAAATGGAAGCCAAATCTTTGGCTGTGAGAATCGTTGAATTCACTCGAATTTCTTTTTACACTGAGGTCACGAACGGGTCTTTTACGAAATATTTACCGTATTTTTAAACACATTTTAAAAAGACATTAAAATATTTTCTGTTTAAGGAAGGTTAAAATAAGGATACTTACATTTTTGAAATCACATTTACTTAATATTTCTGAATGATTAAAATATTGTTTAACAAAAGTGAAAATAGAAATATTTACTATAAAAAAACCAATCGTATTTTTTAAGTATCTAAACCTAAAGATTAATATAAAGATCTGTAAATAGAGTTTATTAGAATTTGGGTGTTGAAAACAGTAATAATCCTTATAAAGGAGGCGCATTGGCTCTGTGGTTATGGCAGCGGACTCGCGGTTTCGATTCCCAGACCGGGCCTTGTGTGTTTATTGAACGAAAACACCTAAAGCTCCACGAAACTCCGGCAGGGGGTGATGGCGACCCCTGTTGTCCTCTTCTGCCCCAACTTTCTTTCACTCTTTCTTCCTGTTTCTTGAATGACGCTGCGATGGGCTGGCGTCCCGTCCAGCTGGGGGGAACACATAAGCCACAGAAACCGGGCAATCGGGCCCATAAACGTGTCTAGGCTTGAAAAGGAGGCATAAAAAAAAATAATCCTTATAAAAGTAATTGGTCTGAAGATGATTAATCAAAGACATGCGGACAAAATACTTAACAAATCTTAAGAATGTATACAAATATATAATGCGTCGAAAATATCAAAATATCACAAGTTATTCGCAAAAACATATGAAATACAGTCCTCACAATGCAATAGATCGAACAAAACTACAGTACATGCTCAAGGTAGACAGGGTTACACTCAGCAGCTTAATGAAAGTCTGCAACAAAGACGAAGACGACAGAAAAATATGAATAATAAATGAAGTTAATTTCCTGATTCTCGCTGACATGTATTTAATGGGTAGACCTCTGACATATGGATGACACCTTATCGCTTGCCAGTTCTGATTCTTTCTCACCCATTCTCCCTACTCACCGGGTGATCTATATAAATAAATGTGTGTCAGTATGAAGACGTGTGCGTGTATGTGTATGAGAAAGAGAGAAATTCAGATGTGTGTGTATATGTGTGCCTGCGTATGTCTGTCTCTGTTTATGTTTCAGAAAATCACTGTCATTTCTATTTCACTATAACGCTAGTATATATATATATATATACATATATATATATACATATATATATACATATATATATACATATATATATATACACACATATATATATATATATAGGCGCAGGAGGGGCTGTGTGGTAAGTAGCTTGCTTACCAACCACATGGTTCCGGGTTCAGTCGCACTGCGTGGCATCTTGGGCAAGTGTCTTCTGCTATAGCCTCGGGCCGACCAAAGCCTTGTAAGTTGATTTGGTAGACGGAAACTGAAAGAACACCGTCGTATATATGTATATATATATGTGTGTGTGTATGTGTGTGTTTGTGTTTGTTCTCCCAACATCGCTTGACAACCGATGCTGGTGTGTTTACGTCCCCACCACCTAGCGGTTCTGCAAGAGAGACCGATAGAATAAGTACTAGGCTTACAAAAAATAAGTTTCTATGTCTGTCTACCTCTCTATCTATATTAATGTTTACATTTATATTCAGTTATAATAAAAACAACTACACTTTAATCTGATGGGTCACTCTATACTTTTGTAGAGTACAAACTTATTATCAATAATAATAATTATTATTATCATTATTATAATATATATATATATATATATATATATATATATATATATATATATGTATATATGGCTGTGTATGCATACGTCGAATGCTCGACGGTCAGAACTGAAAGATTAGACATAAAACATGTTATGAGTTTGTTGATCCGCGTATTATTAATATTGTGAGGACGCTTAGCCTAGTGCTTAATGTGTTGCACTCATGTTCCTTAGATCGTGGTTTCAATCCCTGGACTGATTGGTAAGTTGAATTCTTGAGCAAAACACTTCATTTCTCGTTGCCTCGTTGCTCTACATCCACTTCGTATGGGACACCATGCATATGGCGTATGGGACACCATGCACTCGTTCAGGAAATGTCGATTTGATGGAGAGAGTAAGCTGATGTACAACACGTACATTTGATCACTACAAACAAATCATTTGTCCAGGTTTGTCCAATAAGAAATTGCATAACCCGTTTTCTCCGACTACGGAACACTACCATCATTGTACTACGCAAGCCAACAAAAGAATTCTTTTCGGATTTGTCAAACAATTTAGACTTGAACTAGGGGTATTTTTACATGCAGAACCCCAAAATGACATCCATTTATTATCACCCTGTCGAAATTTTTAGATAATGGATCCATAAAATTTCATTGTTTCTTTTTGCTTCTTTTTTTTCCAATAAATTAGCTGATGAGGAACAAGGCATAATATACAGATATATATATGCAAATTGGTTCTTATTCAAAACAAGAATCTTTTTTTAGAATACTACAGAAGAACTGGGAAAAGTCTTTAAATTTCTACAGACAAATTACGTCATTGTTTATGTCGAATTTCCAGTCAATTTGCATTTGGACGATTTTCTTGAATGCTGAACTTCAGGAAGTCTACATCCCAATTCCAAGAATAACTCACCATCATGCGCAAGTCACATCTGCTTTGATACCTTTGTTCTATTGATTTTACGTCGTGCTGTAAACATTCTTCCTTCTCGTCACTGTCACCAACATTTTGACTGTTCTCCGGCATGATATCGACTATTTCGGCTTGGATGTTTTTTTCTTGTAGCTCAGAAAGCCATTTACAACTGTTACAAATGTTACATTTCATGCTGTTGCTTCAATGCCATTCATTGAATTCACAAAATTCCCATCTTTCATCAATTTTCTGATCTAAGGCTCATTAAATACTCCAGCTTTTATCGTTTCATTGCTCAGAGCGGGAAATGTGTCACAGATATAGTGAAAGCATGGTCCATCTTTATCCAGAATTTTAACAAACTGCTTCGTAATGTCAAATTTGATACGGAAAGGAGATACGATGATTTTTTTCCCCAGGGTTGAATTAAAAAGCGCTTAAACCACATTAGTACCCTGAAACTAATGTTTGCTGCTGCCATTCTTTGATCACTCATTCTTTCACTGACTCCTAATACAATAATATACAAATCGAAATAAACGCACGTACTAAATTTCTGAGGTAAACAAAGAATTTTTTTGAAAAGCGAGGAAAATTGCAAAAACTGTTGGGTAGGATCTTAAAATCCAGGCGTGATGGTAAAGAATAGATTCCATTTTTTAAATCAAAAACACCTGCAAATCAGGTAAAGACATCCTGATAGCAAAACGTCTGTCAGGTTGTGTTATCAATATTATCATCACTACTGTGCATTATCCCTAGATATGGGACCTGAGTGGCAGAGGGCTTTTGTAGTAGTCTGCAAATAGATAACTTAGATCCAGGGGACAGTACTATACCAATGGCAAACCGACTTTTACGTTGGAGTATTGTGTTAAAATTCTCCAAAAGAAGAAAAGTAACGTTTCAACGTTTGAATGCCGAGGTTTGTTTCGACCTTCGTATTTGATAGAAGGCACAAACACGTACGTATGTATGTGTATATGTATGCATATATGTATGTATGTATGTATGTATGTATGTATGTATGTATGCATACATGCATGTATGTATGTATGTATGTATGTATGTCTAAAGGGTAAATATTTTTTTTAATAATAATTTATACCAGTAGCCGGCATGCGTAAAAAATGTTCGTAGACCATAAGTATTTATGGTCTACGAACATTTCCTACGGATGCTGGCCACAGGTATAAATTATTATTTTTAATAATTTTTACCCTTTATATATTTATATTCCAATATCTTAATTCTTGAGTAAGATAATTCACCGTTGAATTTTTATTCACTGCTGCTTTATTATGGCTTGGTACGTTGGTTGAGGATATTTGAATTGAATATAACGATAACACTCGATATCCACGTGTGTCCTTTGGCATATGGAATGTATTTGAGCTTTATAATTATACGTCTCCAGTAGTTCCTACTGATGATACACAGATAATTCATTTATTTAATTATTAATTGTGAAACTTCGGGGTATAGAAGTCACTGGTCTTATTAATTATTTTCAAATTGTCTTGCCCGCCTACATTCAACATGCTATAAATAAAAATGTATATTTCATGCTTTGGGGATTTGACATTCCTTTTCAGAATGTAAGGAGACCACTTAGTGGTTCTCCTATCTCTGAGCAATTTATACACACGTATATATGTATATATATATATATATTATATATATATATATATATATATATATATATATATATATATATATATATATATGCACACGTATTCACTCGATACACATACACGCATATACACATATGTGTGTATTATGTATGTATGCATTTAGCGTATGAATGTGTGTATGAGGGCGTATATGTATGTATGTATGTAAGATGATCAGTACGTAAGTACCTAGGGTATTTACGTTGCGTATATGTTGTTTATTCTTACTTTACATGGTAGATTAGTCCAGCTCTATTACCGTAAAAATCGAATTTGTGTGAAATAATTCGTTTTTAGTGGTCATTAATAAAAACAAAAGAAAAAACAGACAAAATTTATAGTTATTAAATTTGAAATGATGCTAATAAAAGCGATTATCGAGTAAATGTACTTACACGCACACACACACACAAACACACACTTACACACACAAAAACACACACATTCAGACACAAAACACGCCTACGTATCATGCAATACTTTAAATTTCCAGATAAATCAACCGTCTTGACATTTGAAGCTCTGTTATCTTGCACAGTTTAAAACAAAAAAGAAACGATTTTAACTGAAATGTCAGTTTAGACCCTGAAGTACCTCGTCACTATCGAAGAAGTATAATGGAAACCGACCAAGAGCTGTTTCTGTATATATAAATCATACATAATTTTATAATAACTGAACCCATGCAAACTGGGATGTCTTCAAATACATACATACATACATACATATATATATATATATATATATATATATATAATGGGAAGCTTTATGAAAATAAACAAAAGACAAAGGCAGGTGGAATACAAACAAACAATTTTATTAGTATGGCGCTCAGGAATATAAATAAAACAAGTCTTTTACGTTTCGAGCCTACGCTCTTCAACAGAAAGATACACAGAAAAGAAACACAGAAAGAAACAAGGAGAGAAAAAAAATGCGTGCAGAGGCTAGCGAATCAACATGGCGATATATATATAACAAGGAGAGAAACAAGGAGAGAACAAAACTTGTATATATATATATATATATATATATATATATATATATATATATATATACACGTTTTTTGTATATATATATCAACCCCAACCGTATATATATATATATATATCAACCCCAATCGTGTATATATATATATATTATAATTATATACATAATTATAACAAGGGCTTCGCTTGCGCCCACCACGCACTGAAAAATAGACGCCAAAAGACACTATTGCCACCATAAATTCTCCGAGAAAAACACTACATAATAGGCCAGTAGAAGAAAGAAAATGAATTACGACTTTGGTTAACGACGTACATGATCGTGTTTCGGGCTTAAAGTAATAAAAACCTTACCTTTTTGCCTTCATCAGCGACGGTATACCCAGGTATATAAATACGAGTGGCTACGTATATGCAAGCGAGCTGCGCCATCACTTCTCTTATACCAGTTGAGACTCGCAGATATATGCTGCGAAGTAGAATTCATATCCTTCTCTCATAGCAACGTGCAGTGTGTTAAAGATCAAGTCTGCACTTGATGTAGTTTTAATCAAGGAGTAAATATTTTTTCAAATATTAATTATAATAATAATAAAGGGTAAAATCATAAATGATTTTTACTAAGTGGTCAGCGCGTAAATAAAACATCGTAGGTAAATTAATATAAATATTTTATAATTATATGCATAACTATAACAAGGGCTTGGCTTGCGCCTCACCACACACTGAAAAACAGACGTCAAAAGACACTATTGCCACCATAAAGTCTCCGAGAAAGCCACACTACATATAGGCTAGCAGAAGAAAGAAAATTAATTACAAACTTGGTTAACCTTCTACTAGCCCATATGTAGTGTGTTTTTGCCGGTTTTCATGGCGTATATGGCGTATATGGCGTATAAACTCCCCAACTGAACGGGACGCCAGTCCGTCGCAGGATTTTTCATTTTTGCCAACTGAGTGAACTGAAGCAACATTAAATGAAGTGTTTTGTCGAAGAAAACTACGCGTCGCCTGGTCCTGGAATTGAAATCTTAATCATATGATCATATGATTCCCACATGCTAACCACTAAGCCATGCGCCTCCACACGTTACACCTTATGTAAGTAACATTTAGTAATCCTGTCCAGACGTCGAATGTCATCTCGAGACGACAGTATACCTATTTTTTTACTACCCACAAGGAGCTAAACACAGAAGGGACAAACAAGGACAGACAAACGGATTAAGTCGATTATATCGACACCAGTGCGTAACTGGTACTTAATTTATCGACCCCGAAAGGATTTGGGCAAAGTCGACCTCGGCGGAATTTGAACTCAAGAACGTAGCGACAGACGAAATACCGCAAAGCATTTCGCCCGGCGTGCTAACGTTTCTGCCAGCTCGCCGCTTTTGAGACGACAATATACCTATTTCTTTACTACCCACAAGGGGTTAAACATAGAGAGGACGAACAAGGACAGACAAAGGGATTAAGTCGATTATATCGACCCCAGTGCGTAACTGATACTTATTTAATCGACCCCGAAAAGATGAAAGGCAAAGTCGACCTCGGCGGAATTTGAACTCAAGAACGTAGCGACAGACGAAATACCTGTTTCTTTATTACCCACAAGGGGCTAAACATAGAGGGGACAAACAAAGACTAACAAACGAATTAAGTCGATTACATCGACCCCAGTGCGTAACTGGTACTTAATTTATCGACCCCGAAAGGATGAAAGGCAAAGTCGACCTCGGCGGAATTTGAACTCAGAACGCAGCGACAGACGAAATACCGCAAAGCATTTCGCCCGGCGTGCTAACGTTTCTGCTAGCTCGCCGCCTTTGAGACGACAGTACACCTATTTCTTTATTGCCTACAAGGGGTTAAACACAGAAGGGACAAACAAGGACAGACAAACGGATTAAGTCTATGACATCTACCCCAGTGCGTAACTGGTACTTAATTTATCGACCCCGAAAGGATGAAAGGCAAAGTCGACCTCGGCGGAATTTGAACTCAGAACGTAGCGGTAGACGAAATAACGCAAAGCATTTCGACCGGCGTGCTAACGTTCCTGCCAGCTCGCCGCCCTTTGAGACGACAGTATACCTTCTCAGTTCCACCAAAGCTGTTGGAAATAACCGAGGGAACCAAAGAACAATATTAGAAAAACGAAGATTCTGCTTATTTCCAAATATAGCAGCTGTATGTATTTTTAGCAAAATATTTGTGGCTTTCTGTTATATTTCATTCGTTTTTATGTCTAGATGACATAACCGTTGCCGTATGGCGAAACTGGGATGCGTGTTCCGATCCGAGAAACGTGCCCTGCACGGGAGATATATGAGAAGGATAATACGTAAAGCAATCATGTATATACGAAGAGTCCATTAACGATCGGAAATTAAACTTCCTCTCTATTTAAAATTCGATGGACATAAATATACTTTACATATTTTATATATTGCATTTATTTTGAAAAAAATAAATATTCAACGGGAAATAACTGTATAAATGCTATGATGGTTATAAATATGTGTGCGCGTGTGCACGTGCGTGTGTGTATACATACATATATACATATATATATACATATACCTTACTTATAAATATGTATATATTGACACACACTCACACACACACACAAAGAGTGAGAGAAAGAAAGAGAGAGAGAGGAATATAACTATGCGTATAACTATGTGGGCATGTATATATATGTGATTTATTTGTAAACAATATATATATCTACACATAAAATGATGCATATATATATATATAATACATGTGAATTTATATATGCATGTATACATTGTTTATCCATACTATCATTTACACATGTATACGAACATATATACATGCTTGCATATATAAAAATTATCCTGAAGTGAGATACGTTCATACATGAATAAATAGATACATATATTCATGCGTGTATACACATCCATACATCCATGCATACAAATATAAAAAAAAACATGCATAAAACATAGAAATATATATATATTTATTTATTTATTATTGCATATATATATATATATATATATATATAAAATAATAACAATAATATGAGGGAATATTATTCCAAACTTAATCTATATATATATATATATATATACGAGCATACATACATATTCATGAAGTTTAGTCGCTGCAAGACAATGGAAAAGATAAATAGATAAAAAATAGACTTCAAATTTTATATGTGGAAAGAATTCTACATCAACTGAAACCAACTGAGGGAATCAAATATCTAAAAGTTGACACAAACTACTTCAACAATGTTATAGCGAATGATTAATTAGAGAAAAAAATGCAGGAACTTTCCTTTTTATTCACAACGTTGAATTTACGACGTTTTACAATTTATGGTAATCTTTTGTAAATATATACCTTTTCTCTGTTCACATCAAAGCATTTAACCCTTCCAATAAATAAATTCTTTTAAAATGAATTTATTACGCTTGTCATCGTTGCAAATGCCTTTGTCTTGGTGTTTTGTAATATATTCGTTTTAAAATAGCGAAAAGTTACAATGGAAATGAAATTCGTGAGGCTATGAATTGTGTTTCGTTTTATGGAAATTAATTGTTAACTTGGGCAAGAAAGCTGCTGCTCGAATGATACTAAATATGCTGTGATTCCGGAATTGGTTGCTTACTTTCAGTTTGAGATGGAGGACAGAAATTGTCTAGAACATGGCGATATTGGTATATTGTCTGCAGACTGAAACAATCATTGTGTTTGTAGTGCGCCTGTATTAATATAGTAATGTTGTTACATGTGAGAGTAAAGGAACTATAAAGTTGTTGAAATAAAATTGATAAATTCGGCTGAAATGAAGCAGTGAAAGGCCCTTTTCTTGTGAAAAGAAATAAACTTGTGTTTTCCTAGATTAATCATAATTAATGCAAATCTGTGACGAAAGTTTTCAGTCATTTATATATCAGCAAATGTATTGTTCAATGAAGTATTTTAAACTGTGAGGTGTGATTTGCGAGAGTTTCCACTACTACTTTTAACGAGTTGAGCGACGATATGACAGTAGGTTTTTATCAAAATTGCAAATGAACGACTATTTTCTCCCCTCTTCCTCTTCTCGTACATCTTGCCCTTTTTTCCCCTTTCCTTCTCCCACCATTTGTCTATAACTTTCGAGACTTTCTAAGAATTTCGTTTGCTTTCGTCAGCAGAGAGTCGAGTGTATGACCAAGGGACATAACTGTAACCTGCCTTACACATCAAGATAGTTATGCATCTTGGGAGTCTGTTTTATTGCATTATAGTGCATTGATGTGCAATGTAATGTCGGGTAGCGATACCAGAGTGTGCGGTTTCAATGTCTGTAAGCTTGTCAATTAATTCCAAAATGTATCGTAATAAGAAAGAAAAAGATTTTTATAATGATATTTATGTTAAAAATGCATAGTTCCGTTTGTTTGTTGCTGAATTAGATGAGTGGAAACTATCCTCTTGGCAAGAAGCCCAGCCAATCACGGTCAACATTCCCTAGTAAGTTGGTAAATTTCATTTGAAATTTAAGTGAATTGTAACAATGCACTACAAAACGCTTCTTCGAAAGTACAACGAAAGTCTTGTAGAATGCTTGAACACGCGATCTGTCATTAATCATCGCAATAACTTATCCATTCGGTGAATGCAATTCCTCGAAATATATTTTACTACTTCCCATAATTCCACGCAACCTGGGCTTTTGTGTGATTGTGAAAAAAAAAAGAGAAAAAATTCCATATTTTCTTTATGATCGGTATATTTGTTTCGTTTTTATTTTTTCTATTCGCTTCAGTCGAAGCCTCTTCGTGGAACGATGGAAATATAGGAATATCACCAGACTGTTTTCTCTCATGATGCCGTTGATGACGGGATTATGCTTTTTCTTTTTTTTTTTGTTTTTTTTTTTCCTTTTCTAAATCTTTTCTGAGATTTTCCTTTTCAATACATTTTATCCCCTCAAACGAATCTCATTTTATCGAAGAATGGTCGATTAAGCAAACGTTTTTATTGGAATAACACGAATGAATTAACTTCTAAAACATCTCTAATTGAAACTTGCTGTCATTTCTAATTCAACATTTATAGTTCTGCTGTTTCTCATCAATACAACACATTGCCCCATCCCCCACGCCACTTCATTACACCCAACATAAATTCTTGATACTTTATGCAAAGAAGTTTTCAAGTTCGTTTGAAACATTCCAGCCTAATACACTTTCTGTAGTATTCAGAAGTCTGAACACTTTAGCTTTGTACATGAAAGCTACGGTAATTTAATCTTAAAATTGAAAACAGAATTGCAGTAGTCTCTCGTGCGAAAGAAGACAAATTATCAGGTTTGATCTGAGAACTATAAACCAACATAACTATGCCTGGTTTCCAGTCAATTAAACAAATTCTTCAGTCAATTTTGAATCCTCACTTGGCTGAATTGATAGATTTGCCAACCTTTCGTGCGATTAAGGTATTCGATGGGTCGCATCCGATCGTTATCCCAGATCCGATCCGTGTAATTAGGAACATTTAAACAGATTGTTTTGCTCTGATATAATATTTGAAACGCAACATGTAAATGTAGCATGTGTTAGATATTCCACTCTGCAGCATGTTACAATATTTTTACTTAAGTTATCAAATGTATGTAATAATCAGAAACCAGTTTTAACGACACCTGACTTGTCACGAAATACAGAATGCATTAGATTTGTCTTTTTTATTTTGTCCTCTGAGACATGTCTCATTTGCTCAGCCGTAAATCTTCAAATTCTCATCTTCAACAAAGTGTCAGAATCTTTAATTCCAATATCTTATCACATGTCACCATACACTGTTCGCGTCAATTTGTATCTGCTAGAATTGGTAATGTTCGCCTCTTTACATAGACCAAATTATTGATTTAAACAACCATCCTTCTCGTTCTAATCATGGCCTGCTTTTATATTCCAGTTCTTTACGGTGGTAAACATATCAGAATTTTACAATTCCATGTCCTCAACCACTTCAAAATAGTCATACCGCACTTGTTAGAATTCCTAAATTTCAAATTCTTTAATATGTCTAATCTATTGATGTTCATTATCCAGGCAAAGATTGTCATTTTTTTAATATCATAAAATACGTCAGAAAGAAAACCAAAATATTGAATTTCGACGAATTTGGATACATCTTCGTATATCTCCATCGCTCTGTACTGATTAGGGTTTTTAAAGATTCTTCGACATTTCGAATATGATGACCTCAAAATCTACTGCAATTTTTTTATGGGAGACGCTGAAACCCCGACAGATCTGCTTCACTGACAGATAAGACATGGACTGCTACATTCAGTGAGAGAATACAGCATTACCCTCAGCACACAAGCGTTTGTCCCGAATATGCCGGAAATTTGCTTCCCATAAACTTAAATATAACCTTAAATATAATAAATTGATTAATGCATAAAACTGAAATTCCGTGTGTATCCAAATGCATATATGCCATTTGGGAAGCTACTTAGACCCCATGAGAGGAGAAATGCAATTTAACAATGACATGGTTAGATCTTGAAAGTGTGTGTGATTCTGTTCGACGTGATTTGGCACAAGAGGTCGTAATATTCGAATGGTTATCTTCTTAAAAGTCAACATAGATGATACTTATTAAATAGATATTTCCTATGAATGGAAAGGTTTGGAGTATTGTGGGAGGATGAACCATATTAGTTATGCTCTTTATATTGCCTGCAGAACTGGTATTGCAATGATTGGGTAGACAAACAGCGCTTTTATAAATGGCACAACGGAATTTGCCGGACGATATTATGCTTCTGTCAAACGCGGTGTATCTAACTCAGGATATACTGAAAAGCATTGAGGAATGAATTCGTTGGTTAAGAATCACTTTCAAGTGTAAGAGGTCTCTAAGCAGTTTTATAGTGGCAGGAAACAAAAAAGTATTACACTATAAAATTGAGAGTGAAGGGATACGTTGTTTAAGGAAAAAAACATATAAAAGTTCATTGGCACAGTGGGATGGTACGTAGACTTACAGATGGATGGTACGTAGAATTGAGATGGCGAGCTGGCAGAAACGTTAGCACGCCGGACGAAATGCCTAGCGGTATTTCGACTGCCGCTATGTTCTGAGTGCAAATTCCGCCGAGGTCGACTTTGCCTTTCATCCTTTCAGGGTCGATAAATTAATTACCATTTACGCACTGGGGTCGATTTAATCGACTTAATACCTATATCTGTCCTTGTTTGTCCCCTCTATGTTTAGCCCCTTGTGGGTAATAAAGAAATAGCTATTTCGTCTGCCGCTACGTTCTGAGTTCAAATTCCGCCGAGGTCAACTTTGCCTTTCATCATTTCAGGGTCGATAAATTAAGTACACGTTACGCACTGGGGTCGATGTAATCGATTTAATCCCTTTGTCTGTCCTTGTTTATCCCCTCTATGTTTAGCCCCTTGTGGACAATAAAGAAATTAGAATTACAGCTGGATCTAAAATTTTGCCATCAAATGATAGAAGAGAGCAAGTTTGGGAATCTCAGACTTGTTATATCTAACAGTTTGTGGCGATCCACATGGCGTCGGGACATGAAAGGGTTGATTGACAGAAAACACAACTGAAGAATCAAGTGCCAATATGCAACAAAATGTCAGATTAGTAGCAGTGAATGATGGCCGCTGAAAGAGTTGGCATTAAGAAGCTTTAATCCATTTTATCTCAATACCAACAAGCTGGGTGATGGAGTAGTAATGGATGAAATTAGGAGAGAGCAACAAGAAAATCATTTCTTTCATCTAGCGTGTGTACAATGTCAATGCATTAAAAAGGAAAACGTTAGCACGCCGGGCGAAATACTCAGCAGTATTTCGTCTGTCGCTACGTTCTGAGTTCAAATTCCGCCGAGGTCGACTTTGCCTTTCATCCTTTCTGGGTCGATTAAATAAGTACCAGTTACGCACTTGGGTCGATGTAATCGACTTAATCCATTTGTCTGTCCTTGTTTGTCCCCTCTGTGTTTAGCCCCTTGTGGGTAGTAAAGAGATAGGTATTTTGTCTGCCGTTACGTTCTGAGTTCAAATTCCGCCGAGGTCGTCTTTGCCTTTCATCCTTTCTGGGTCGATTAAATAAGTACCAGTTACGCACTTGGGTCGATGTAATCGACTTAATCCATTTGTCTGTCCTTGTTTGTCCCCTCTGTGTTTAGCCCCTTGTGGGTAGTAAAGAGATAGGTATTTTGTCTGCCGTTACGTTCTGAGTTCAAATTCCGCCGAGGTCGTCTTTGCCTTTCATCCTTTCGGGGTCGATTAAATAAGTACCAGTTACGCACTGGGGTCGATGTAATCGACTTAATCCATTTGTCTGTTCTTGTTTGTCCCCTCTGTGTTTAGACCCTTGTGGGTAGTAAAGAAATAGGTATTTTGTCTGCCGTTACGTTCTGAGTTCAAATTCCGCCGAGGTCGACTTTGCTTTTCATCCTTTCAGGGTTGATTAAATAAGTACCAGTTACGCACTGGGGTCGATGTAATCGACTTAATCCATTTGTCTGTCCTTGTTTGTCCCGTCTGTGTTTAGCCCCTTGTGGGTAGTAAAAGAAATAAAAAGGAAGAAAATATTGATCAAAGGACGAGTATTCAGAAATAGTTATGGAAATTGCAACATAGAAGAGCAAGCTTCCTTATCAAATCAACCCTTATTGGTATCTGAGCAACTTTTGCAACTTTTAATTACTGCAACAATTTTTGTAACCATTACCTACTGCAACAAGATTCTGTATTATCATTAGCTTAATACATCTGGATTATGAATAGTTATCCCATGACGACAGGTAGATCTCATCTTCGCAAGTAATGATGTACTATACCATTTGTTACTCTACAGTGCTGAATTAACGTTTCTCCCATGAGTGTAACTTCAAGAAAACTGGATTCTGTAAAGGCTTAAATTTGAGAAAATGGAAATTCTAAGATAGCTATTCCGTGGCGTTGAATTAACTTATTTCCCAACAGGAAAAGGTAATAAATTTATTTTCGATTCTGATATCAACGAAAAGCGCCTCCTACGATTAAACGCTGCCACAGCGTACCAATATGGACTGCCTTCAGTTTAAAGAAAGTATACATAATTGTTTTCTACACATGTCTACATCTAAAGACTTTGAGGTGGCTTAATCCTTGCGCTAACGGACAAAGCACTTCCATGCTTTCCTTTTGGTTCCTTACGTTCTGCAGTCGACTTTGCTTTTCATATTTCCGGGGTCAGTTACAAAATAGTAACATTGTAGGTGTAGTAGTGGCTGTGTGGTAAGTAGCTGGCTTACGAACCAAATGGTTCTGGGTTCAGTCTCATTGCGTAGCACCTTGGGCAAGTGTCTTCTACTATAGCCTCGGGCCGATTAAAGCCTTGTGAGTGAAAGAAGCCCGTCGCATATATATATATATATATATATATATATATATTATATATATATATATATATATATATTATATATATATATATATTATATATATATATATATATATATATATATGTGTATATGTATATATATATATATATATATATATATATATATGTATGTATGAATGTGTGTGTATATGTTTGTATTTCTGTGTTTGTCCCACCAACATCGCTTGACAACCGTCCCCGTTACTTAGCGGTTTGGCAAAAAGAGACTGATAGAATAAGTACTAGGCTTACAAAGAATAAGTCCTGGGGTCGATTTGCTCAATCGACTAAAGGCGGTGCTCCAGCATGGCCACAGTCAAATGACTGAAACAAGTAAAAGAGTAGAAAGAGTAGAATAGTAATCGTGTCGATGATATCGGCTTGCCCCTTCCCCTCAAATCAGCAATGCATTCGTCGAATTACCTATGGGCCTTTTTTCTTTTTCCTTTTTATTCTTTGAATTTTCTCTGTAAATAACAGACTGGTTTGTAACGAAGAATTAAAACTCTTTCATTGGAATTTAAAACATCACAACAGTAAAATGTTACAGTCTGAAGTTTATGAACATTCCGACGTAAATCCACAGCTTCCATTGCAGTTTCGATTTCCAGCAAATACACAACGGTTTTATCGAGAGTAATGCAAAAATGACTTTGACTTTTTTCATTTTACTTTTAACTGGAATTGATTTTTCATGCTTGGTTGTGTAATGTCTTCTACAGTAATTCTCTTATTCTTCGTTACAGGAAACTAATGAATTCTAACCAGAAGCAACATGCTGTCGTTAAGTTCTTGATGAAGAAGAGTATAAGATATCCGACATCCGCAGAAGGCTATCATTGACAAGACCAGTGTGCAGGGGTCGATGAAAATCAATACTGAAAGCATGCGAGTGGAATCCATCAGCTCCGAGCACTGATACGGATCACCAGAGCGAGTTGATGAATTGATTCGCATGGGCAGTTTAGTCAAAATGTGCTGCACAAATTGACTGTGATAACAATGCATTACAGAAGCTGGTGAAAGACTTTGGATAAGGAAAATGAGGGCAACGCGCAAAATTCGGAGCTTCAACCCGATTTGAAAAAGAGAATGGTGGAAGTTTGGTCTTGTATGCAAGTAGCTTCTGAAGTCAATCGTCAATCAAAACGGTTTTTCCGATCTGGTGACGGGAGATGAAACGCAGGAGTACCTTTATGATATGAGAACGAAGGCTAAAACCATGGAAAATGCGACACCCTTCTTTCCCAAGACACCACAGGTTCGCAGTCCACCGATCAGCGCGAGAATTCATATAAATAAACGAGTGAGATTTATATATATATATATATATTTAGTATTTCTAAATTGAATTTTTCCCTGTAATATATTCCCTCAAATAATAATTATATATATATATATATATATTATATATATATATATATATATATATATATATATATATATATATATTATATATATATATATAAGAGGGGGTGACCACTAAGCGGACATCCATTATACTAGAAGTCGACCCCCTATGGGATTACCACTTAGAAAAGAATGTTCTCAAGAAAATTTAGAAAACGCCAGAACGTAATCTGTATATTTTGTATCTTTTCATTTGTCTTCGCTTACGTTCTTGCGTTTGCTAAATTTTCTTGAGAACATTCCTTTCTAAGTGGTAAGACCATAGGGGGTCGACTTGTAGCATAATGGATGTCCACTTAGTGGTCATGCCTCTTACATGTATCTTTTCTTTTCTTTTTTTCTTTTACTTGTTTCAGTCATTTTGACTGCGGCCATGCTGGAGCACCGCCTTTTAGTCGAGCAACTCGACCCCGGGACTCATTCTTTTTGTAAGCCCAGTACTTATTCTATCGGTCTCTTTTTGCCGAACCGCTAAGTGACGGGGACGTAAACACACCAGCATCAGTTGTCAAGCAATGCCAGGGTGACAAACACAGACACACAAACACACATACATATATAGATATACATATATACGACAGGCTTCTTTCAGTTTCCGTCTACCAAATCCACTCACAAGGCATTGGTCGGCCCGGGGCTATAGCAGAAGACACTTGCCCAAGATGCCACGCAGTGGGACTGAGCCCGGAACCATGAGGTTGGTTAGCAAGCTACTTACCACACAGCCACTCCTGCGCCTATATGTAATATAATTTTTCTGAATATTCAGATTTTTCTATATGCTAGACCACTGGTTTTAAATTGATATTAATCAAATTAATATTCAATTTTTCATGCACCGGACGTCTTTCAGTTTCCTTCTAACAAATTCACCTACAGGGCTTTGGTTGGCCAAGAGCTATATTAGAAGATACATGCTCAAGTTGACACGCAGTGGGACTGAACCTAAACCTTTTTTTCTATGTGCAAATGGAGGACTTATGTTAATTGAATTTTTACTCCTATTTAGAGAAAGACGACAAAATCTTGACCGTAAATTTTAACGACAATTTTAGAAAAGTGGAAATTGGGAAGCTTCTTCACAAGAAATAATTTATATTCTTAGACTTAGGGGTCTAAAATTTACTCCCAGGCAAAATGAGAGCCGCTGATACCTTTCAGTCAGTACACTGCCTCCAAATTTATCTACGTGAGATACGTATATATTCAGTAATTTATTTTAATTTTATTTGATTATATAAGGGAATATTCATGACAACCGCCGATTCTGCATATCTACATTCAAACACCTACACACAAACAAAAAAACACACACACATGTATACATATGTGTGTGTGTATTTATCTCTCTCTCTCTATCTATCTCTATCTCTATCTCTCTGTATATATATATATATATATATATATATATATATATATATATATATATATATATATATATGAGTAACAATGAAGGGTGAAATTAATTAATTGGAACAATTATCAATTACACCAAGTAGTCTTCGGCATGTAAAAAAATGCTGTGCCTTTACTGTGATCTCCCTTTTAGTAGAAGAAATAGCTATAATCTCTTTGACTGCTATTTCTAAATTCGGTGTGTGGTAAGGCAATTCGTTGCTAAACCCTTAATTGCTTAGTATATATATATATATATATATATATATATATATATGCATATATATATATACACACATTCAAATACACAGGTATATGCATATACACACGTACATACAGATACGTATACACACAAATGTGCATAAGTAGATAGACTTATGAAAATATTTGTTTAGAAACAAGCACACATTCGCATACACGTACGTACGTTCACGAACGTACGTACACACTTTCGTGTTCGTACACAAGCTTACACACTTTCTCACTGGCACACATGTACGTACATGTCTGCAGAGAAGTTTATGAATGTCAAATATACAAACATTATTAACGCATGAATATGTAAATTACAAATATGCAAATATCTAATTATACCGGAGACATAATTGTAAGAATACATTTACACACTCATAAAAACACATACAAGTACATACATCCACACAGACAGACAAAGACATATATATATATATATATATATATATATATATATATATATATATATATATATATTATATATATATATATATACACAAACACACACACTCACACACATATATGCATATTTGCATATTTGCATGTATTACGTGTATGCATATATATGTATGCATGTATGAATGTATGTCTGTAAATTTATATATATGTATGTGTATATATATATGTATATATATATATGTATATATATACATATATGTATCTATGTATATATATATATATATATATATAGATATATATATATATATGTATATATATATATATGTATATATATATAATATATATATATATATATATATATATATCTATGTATATATATATATAATAGATACATATATGTATATGTATATACATATATGTATGTATATATATATATGCTTCATGCATATATTGATCACAGACGTATAAAAATTACATAAATATAGCTTATTGAATTTTAGAAAGCACAACATCAAAGAAATACATGTTTCCCTTCTCTTGTTATCTTAGTATGTCAGTGTGTGTATACTGCAAGCCACCACCAACGTTATACGCCTGAAGGTCTCTGATTACGTCAGCTGGCAAGTAATTTAGCTCTTATTAAATGAAATTGAATATAACGCTGTAAATTAATAAACTCCCAGTCGCTAAACACTGATGTTGCACAACACGCAGACACAAGCTGTCAATAGATATAGAACGAATGCATTAATTACATAATGTTTTGAGTCACGTATTTGAAAACAAAGTCATATTTTTTTACGTTTCTCTCTCTAGATTACAGTCTCACTTTGTAATTCTTTAAATGCTTATTCTGCCAACTTCTGAACTCTTTGAACCACTAAAATACCCGTCGACCATTCCTGGAGTCAGAGACACTTCTATTTTTTATAAGCAGTCTGAAATGCTTTATATTTCCACATTCACCCCTTAATGGTATTTTCGGTGTAGAATCGCAATGATTTTTGCAATCCTCAATTTTCTACTAGTTTCGTCTCTTACTTGCTTCCCCGACCGATACACAGCAACTTCAAACACACTCGTGCTCTTTCTAACTGCCAAACTCAATTTTTGCTGGACGAAAAATGTTTCTAAACATGGTGAGTTATGCGACCACTGCCTTATAAGGACTGTGCACCGAACATCAACATTATTTAACAAGGAATCCATCTTTTACAGTTTCTCACATGTGAATTTTCCAATATTCACCAGTTCCATACATTCCTTTGCAATACCAATTGATTAACCCTTG
>NC_043008.1:21440720-21443220 GCF_006345805.1 Octopus sinensis | reverse complement strand
ACTAAAAGCTTTTATCTCCGAGTTAGCATTGAGCTTTGAGATTTTTAAGCATTTAAAATTAGATTGTTGACGGGTGAGTGAATTAGGTTTAGTATTTTCAGCTTAAAACTAATCAGCAGATAGTTGATCACTGGTTGAAACCGAAACTTTTAAATGGGTTTCTGCCATAAATTAGCCATTTATTTTGAGTAAAGGATTTGATTCGTTTATAAATCTCCTAAGTTTAAGAATAAATTGCAAGGCAGCTGTCATTTCCAACATTAGTTGTCAACACATAATGGCCCAATTACAAACAGCTGCACATTGCTCATCTACTACTACTGCTGCTACTGTTGCTGCTACTGCTACTACTATTGCTGCTGCTGCTGTGCTATCTGCGTGTGTTCGTATGCAATAGTTACGGTAGTTCTTGAATTTGTTGTTTAGCTCCAGATCGGTCCCTGTTCGACCAGGTTTGCATACAAAAGATTTCTTGACGTGACCACCCGTCTTTACAAACATAATTTAGCTGAATCTACATTATCCAATATATTCCCCCTTTAAAACAAGGCTAAATTGGTGTGTGAGAGGGATTTGGCTGTTACATTTATCAAAGCAAGTGATTGTTTGCAGATAGAAAGTGGGAGATAACATCCAGATCACAACGTTTCTAGAACGCCACACCTCTTGCTTAGTATAAAAAGAAATTATTATCAGTATCCGTGAGTGCTTCTTTACAATATCAACTTTATTTGCTTCTGTTCTCTTAAATATGACGGCTTGATCATCATTTGCCATCAGTAACTCTTTTATCTACTACGAAATCGGACTGCTTCTGAACTCATGAAACATCAAACCATTTGTTCTTCCACCTGTTTGGATACTCTCGCATATAGAGCAGCCGACCCTACGAGCAGAGATCAAATCCTTGCGAAGGTGGCATTTTACCATACAGAAAATCACGGCGATAAAAAGCCAACGAGAATGTCTCTACGAGAGTCGCAGTCGCTGAACCAGTTAGAAAAAAGCAGCACGATTTGCTTCAAACAATTCAAAAGAAAAATATAGTCCAAAATACCTTTTAAAAGACTGGATGGTCAAGAATGGAATGCCTTAAATCATGTGGCTGACTGATCGTGTTTCTCTTTGGAGCTGAACCATTCCACAAAGTCAAGAGTCTATCATTCTATCAGGATTAATTTCATTTTAGTAAATCATTACAATATCGTTAGTCACTGTCCGTTAGTTAGTGTCCGTTAGTCGGTGTCCGCGAATTCCAATTCTATTTTAACGTGATTTACATGTCAGTTACATGTTTATATAACGCCACCGGCAGAAATTCTAATTACACTATTACTGTCAAACTCAGAGTTGATTACAATTAATTTGGGAAATAAATGCGCCATTACTGGTTTTCTATTTAAAGCTGCCTTGCTATATTTAGATCTTCTTATCTTTAGGCAGCTAGTTGAGTATTTCTTTCTGATAAATCTCCTATTTTATCAAGGCATCTATCACGTTTCAACAATATTTTTAAATTTAGAAATGTCAGAGTAAGTGCATTTCCAATGTCGGTGTTTTAGTCCTTTGGCGATGTTTGCTTTTTTTAAAAATTTTTCCGCATAGATCGAGGATAACAGATATAAAGCAATACAAAGAGGAATCCTCTATGTAATCATTCACCTTCCTAGAAATAGCAATGAAATATACCCCAAATCCCACCTTCGTCCTATAAAAGGAAACGTCACACTGAGTATTGTAGTTCGAGATGATTATAGACGTTACACCGGTTTCGACGATGACCGTTCAGTTGTTCAAGCAACTGAACTCCCTATTTGTTGAAGTAACGTTGATGTGGCTGAGTACCTCACTGACATTTTTTAAATCTTAACGTAATCCTCACACAGAGCCATTGTTAAATATTATGTGACTTCGATGGTCATATGACTAACAAATGCAACAGGTCAGAGGGATTTCCACATAACTTTTCTGAAACCAATTTACAATGCATTGACCGGCGGCTCAATAAAATTGAAATTTACTTAAAATGCCGTAGGATCAAATTTGGTGTCTCACAATTACGAAACGAACTTCTCAACCATTCAGTAATAGCCTATAAAAGTCAGTACGGCTAATACGGGAACATGTTTGATCATAAGTCTACCATTTCGGAGCTTATTGGTGGGAGATAAACCACAGCAACAACATAAGTAATATGGTAATGATGTTGGTTTGGCCTGTCGATTCCTTCTTTTGTATGTATTTAATATTTTCTTGAAAGACAAGACAGAAAATTTATCGAAAACTTAGAACGTTAAACTGAATTCTTACTTCAAATCGTATCCAATGGATAAACTTTCCATCTGGGGTGAATAAAATATACATCAGTAATATTCCAATAACAATTAACAAAACAAAAACAATCCTGCATCTGCCCTGAACTAGAATAGAAGGTTCGAAGCACTTGCATCTTCTAAGGCCTTTACATTAAGCCTAATAGGGATTTCTGGGAAGGCGGCGA
>NC_043008.1:21430720-21435720 GCF_006345805.1 Octopus sinensis | reverse complement strand
GATTGACGAGATGTAAAATAAACTTATACAAAATAGTAAGTAAAATAAAACTCTGGTACATTTGAATATTTCCTTCATGAATATCTAATCCAGTAGTTCCCAACAGGGTTTTATATGGCCCCTGAGGATCCATAAAAGATATTTTAGGGGTTCACACAACAAAATAGTAAATCTTATTTCTTTACTGCCTTCAAGGGGCTAAACATAGAGGGGACAAACAAGGACAGACAACGGGATTAAGTCGATTATACTGACCCCCCAGTACATAATTGTTACTTAATTTATCGACCCCGAAAGGATGGAAGGCAAAGTCGACCTCAGCGGAATTTGAACTCAGAACGTAGCGGCAGACGAAATACCTATTTCTTTACTACCCACAAGGGGCTAAACACAGAGAGGACAAACAAGGACAGACACACGGATTAAGTCGATATACATCGACGCCGGTGCGTAACTGGTACTTATTTAATCGACCCCGAAAAGATGAAAGGCAAAGTCGACCTCGGTGGAATTTGAACTCAGAACGTAACGGCAGACGAAATACTGCTAAGCATTTCGCCCGGAGTGCTAACGTTTCTGCCAGAAGGCCAAGCGATAATATAAGAACTCACTGACACGACATGGATACGTAATGCCACGTATTAAATATCTTCGTCCAATTCTATAACATTGCAACCTGTGGCGACCCCTAAAGTTAATATAAGCAACTAAGAGAAACAAAGAAGACACAAGGCAACTTGGAAGTACGAAACACCTAATGAGTTATCTTTCCTTTCATAACAGGTGACGCGTTAAATATTGAATAAATACACAGTTTACTATTTGTTCAAGAAGCTTTCATTAAGTTCGGAGTAATTATCTAAATTACCTCATTTTCCCCTTCAAATATTTTCTAAGTGTGTCTGTTAAAAATTTAACTAATTCTTCCTTTTTTCACATTTTAATCATTGGATTATATACGTACATACATATACTTATATGTTGTGTGCGTGTGTATGTATGTATATATATATATATATGTATGTATGTATGTATGTATGTATGTATGTATGTATGTATGTATGTATGTATGTGTGTATGTATGTATGAATATGTATATATATATATATATATATATATAAACATATATGTGTGTATACCTATATAAATATATAAATATATATATATACATACATACGTACATACATATATACATATATACATATATGTGTGTATACCTATATAATAATATATATATATATATACATACACACACATACATGTGTGTATACCTATGTGTGTGTGTGTGTGTGTGTGCAGGGTGTAAATATATATTTAAGATGTTTTATAATTTTACGCTTTTTTTTTTTTGAAGCTGATCAACTAACCAGATTAATCACCACGTAACTTTGTTTTCGCAAAACCAAAAAAGAAAAAAAGTTGTTCTAATTTCATAGATATTACTTTTTTATTGACGGGTTATTGATCATTGTATAATCGGCAAGTTTGTTGGTCGGTCCGTCGGTCGGCTGGTTGTCGGCTGGCTGGCTGGTTGGTCGGTTGGTTGGTTGGTTGGTTGGTTGGTTGATTGCTTGTTTGGTTGGTTGGTTGCTTGGTTGGTTGGTTGGTCGGTTGCTTGGTTGTTGGCTGGTTGGTTGATTGGTTGGTAGGTTGGTTGTTGGTTGTTGGTTGTTGGTTGGTTGGTTGGTTGGTTGGTCGGTTGCTTGCTTGCTTGCTTGGTTGTTGGTTGTTGGTTGGTTGGTTGATTGGTGATTGGTTGGTTGGTTGGTTGGTCGGTTGCTTGCTTGCTTGCTTGGTTAGTTGGTTGGTTGGTTGGTTGGTTGGTTGGTTGATTGGTTGATTGCTTGGTTGGTTGGTTGCTTGCTTGGTTGCTTGCTTGGTTACTTTGTTGCTTGGATGGTTGGTTGCTTGGTTGGGTGGCGGTTTGTTGACTGATTGATCTGTCGATTGGTCTTTCACTGAAGATGGTATTTTGCATTTTGTTTTTACGCACAATATTGTCCTCGATGCAAGAATGTAAGCGTACAACAAGTTAGAGAAAGAAAGTTTCTAATGAGAATAAGCAATTAAAATAAATAATTGTTAGATATGCGATACATATAAGCCCTAAGACACCGCATTCGCTGATGTTCACGATTAAATTGACCGTGCCCTCTACGTGCCGAAAATTTATTAGAAATCAGCATATTTATCTATTTGAAGCAGTAATGCTTTGCAGTTAGGATTTATGTGACAAGCCAACTGAAAACCTGACATTCTCTTGATATATTTAAACACCATAAAAGACAACGAAACGGCAATATTACAGCACAGAGCAATTAGCAGTCAAGATGAAATAGTACAAATATAGAAACGAACTTATAAATATATTCCTGTATCTACATATATGTGTATGTCTGTATATATGTATATATATTATTTATATCCACTAGCACACACACACGGACACACCCACACAGACACACATATATACGCATACACGCACAAATGATAATAAGGGCAAACTACATGGTAGTTGGTAGTGCCATATGCTAGAAGAAGATGTCAAATGACTCTAAAACTACCTTGTTTATCACATAAACAGGAGCTGGAAGCGAGGGAAATGCACGAAAAAGATTTTTTTAAAAGGTTTATCCATAGATCAATTAATTTCTAGTTCAGGGTATAACTTTCTTTACTGTCATCAGTATGACATAACACAGCGTACATAAGTATAAACATTTATACATACCGTACGAACACAAATATATATCCCCAGTGCATATTTTTGACTTTAAAGTATAAAACTAAAATGCCTAGATCCAAGGACATCCGGTGCATAGCTTTAGTGTCCTGGTGCGAAAAGAAGATGAGATATATCTTTCTCCTGGAAAGGCTGCCACTCTTATGAAATAACACTTCTCGATAGCTGAATGGATAGACGAAACGAGAAGGCGGCGAGCTGGCTGAAACGTTAGCACACCGGGCGGAATGCTTAGCGGGATTTCGTCTGCCGCTACTTTCTGAGTTCAAATTCCGCCGAGGTCGACTTTGCCTTTCGGAGTCGATTAAACAAGTACCAGTTACGCACTGGAGTCGATATAATCGACTTAATCCGTTTGTCTGTCCTTGTTTGTTCCCTCTGTGTGTAGCCTCTTGTAGGCAGGAAAGAAAGATAAGATTGACGAGATGTAAAATAAACTCATACAAAATAGAAAATAAAATAAACTCTGGTACATTTGAATATTTTCTTCATGAACATCTAGTCCAGTAGTTCTCAACAGGAGTTCATATGGCCCCTGAGGATCCATAAAAGATCTTTAGGGGTTCACACAACAAAATAGTAAACTGACGATCCACAATAGTATTTTCAGGCCCCAAGAACATTTGTTTTTGCTTTTGATGTATGTATTGGTATGTATTGTAATAAACAGCTAGGTTTCTTTCTCTACTATTTTACACTGTTCACCTTCATTATTTAATGTTAGAAAAACAAAGTAGGGATTTTGAGAGAAGTTTCTATAATATTAGTTTTTGAATATCGAATTGTTATGAGCGTCCGCCAGAATAAAATATTAATCAACGGGATCCATAGATTTTATAAATAATGGTTGAGAACCTCTGATCTAGTCTGATAATCTACGCTTCTAGTTTCAGTTTTTGTTCGTAAAATTCTTATAAAATCTTTATTAATTGACATCTCTAATTGTAACATTACAAACAGAAACGAAATAAAACAACAAAATTCAGTTGATAGATATTAGTTGGCTCTGTGTTTCGTACTATAGTTCTGCTCAAATACACTGAATATATTTCAGTTAATATTAGCTTCAAATTATGGCACAAGGCCAGCAGTTTCATGGGAGAGGGGTAATTCGATTACATCGACCCCATTGTTTAGCTTAAATGTAAATTTAACCTCAACGGAATTTGAACTCAAAATGTAAAAGGCGGCCCAAATGCCGCTAAACATTTTGTCCGGTGTGCCAATGCGTCTGCCAGGTCACCGTTTTATATTTCAGTTAGTATTGAAGAAGAATCTAATAAAAAATATACACTTACGCCTGTATGTATGTATGTGTATATGTATACACACACGCATATATATATATATATATATATATATATATATATATATAGTCTTTTACTTGTTTCAGTCATTTGACTGTGGCCATGATGGAGCACCGCCTTTAGTCGAGTAAATCGACCCCCAGGACATATTCTTTGTAAGCTTAGTACTTATTCTATCGGTCTCTTTTGCCGAACCGCTAAGTTAACGGGGACGTAAACACACCACCATCGGTTGTCAACCAATGTTGGGGTCGGGGGACAAACATATAGACACACACACACATATATATATATATATATTTATACATACATATATACGACGGACTTCTTTCAGTTTCCGTCTACCAAATCCACTCAGAAGTCTTTGGTCAGCTCGAGGCTATAGTAGAAGACACTTGCCCAAGGTGTCACGCAGTGGGACTGAACCCCGAACCATGTGATTGGTAAACAAGCTACTTACCACACAGCCATTCCTACGCTTATATATATATACTCATCTACACACTCACAAATTAGGTGGACCCGGTCAGAGGAAGTTGTTTAATCTGAAGCATTGTCACAACTGTATAGTGCTTTCGACAGTCTGCAAACTGTTTTGTTAGTTTACCAACACAACACTATGCAACTGAATATCACATATTTACAAAGGTTTTTATGACAGGATCGTACATGAAAGTAATATACGGTTAATACATACATCTATAGGTGAAAGATGTCACACGCAAGGTTCAAAAGAGTGAAGGAAACATCTGGCAGCAACGCAATAACGGCCACAAAGGAATTGGATGAATGAAAATAACAATTCTTCATTTTGTCTGCGAAAATTCATTTGTTTCAAAACTGATTTCTCTTGTATATTTTAAATACATCGAATTCTAGAAGCGAAGTCTTTGGAACCACATGCTGTTTGCTGTCATATAAATCTCTTTTGATGGTGATCCGTAAGCAAA
>NC_043008.1:21425720-21428220 GCF_006345805.1 Octopus sinensis | reverse complement strand
ATATACACACACACACATAGCGGGACCGTGTGAAAGGACCCTACCGCCATGAATCTTTCAGGATATGTGGGTGGAGAAAATTAACGGATGGATGCATGGTTGATTATATAATCAAATATCAGGTATGTGTGTGTGTGCGCGCGCGTATGTGCGTATGTGCACCTCTCTGTGTGTATGCGTCTATGTACACGCCAGCGCATGCCAGAATGTGTTTGTGCATTGCTGCCTAGGTACAAATATGATATCATGTTTAATCCTGAATATGTTTGTGTGTGAATCATCCCAGTCCGAACATCTTCCCCACTTAACATTAAGTGAAAATTCGCAATGTTACTATTGAAAACTTTGCTGATGTAATGAATTTATTTGCCGATTTCTACAACACCCTACTCTAAAATATATGAAATAAAACGTGGGAGTCAAGAGAAATTGCTGTGGATATGCAGAGAAATTTTTTTTTTTTACAAACAGTTAACTTATTTTCAGCCACCCTACAAAAATGGTCCTAAAATATGTCACAGATAACACAACGCTCTTTTCCAAAATGGCTATTTTGAACAATATCATTTCGAATTTCAATAAGACGGGGGGCTGTTACGGTGACAGCTTAAAATACAAGTATATGTGACTGACACGGAGCTGGGTATACACAGCAGCCTCGAAGTTTACTTCCAAACATCAGGAGACGGACTTTACGTGAACGCTTCATATAGTTCTCAAAATCTCTCCTCAAATCACAACCTGTCGTTTTATGTTAGTATACAGCACTTTCTTAAACATAGTCTCGTACGTGCAAATAGATGATAATACATACACACACACACACATATATATATAAATATATGTTTGTATATGTATGTATATATATACATATATATATATATGTATATATACTAATAACACATCGGAGAATAAAATATTATTACGATATACTATACAGTCATAAGTAAGTATGTGTGTATGTGTGTGTGTAAATATATATACACACATATGTACTAGTAAATGAACAAACAAACAGAAGTATTACTCATCCTATACATAGTTAGAGGTGTATTTATTGAGTAAAAGCGTAACTGCCCCCATGGAACTTGTCTTGAAATACTTCGACTGTGTCCTTGCCCCTTAGTGGCTTCCCTCTCCTCCCATATCCACGACACTAACCACGCTCTCCGTCTTTTCAACTCTTTCTCCTTCCCTCGAATCCCCACTAAACTTCTCTATACTCTTGATATTAAGAGTATCTATACGGTGAATCCATATAGCGAAGGACATCTTGCTAACAAACACTACCTAGACTTTCGACCCACTCCACAACCTAACACCTCCACACTGCTTGGTTTGGCCGAACTTTTCCCTCCTCAACTGCTTCCCATTCACGGGGGCGTTTTACCAACAAGTCTCGGGAGTGGCCATTGGAACGCGAATGGGCCCCAACTATGCAAACCTTTTCGTTGGCTACGTTGAAACCCAAATATTTTCAAGATTGACTGATCCCACTCCCGAAGTATACAGTCGTTACATTGATGACTGTATCCGTTCGACCTCGCTCTTCCGCAAACAACTAGGCTCCTTCCTTTCTTTTACCAATCCTTCCACCCTACCCTCGAATTATCCTGCACTATTTCGAACACTTCCGTCGCCTTTCTCGACATTTCAATCAGCATACACAACTCCGCTCTCACTACCTCCATCCATTACAAACACACCAACTTACACTCATACCTCAACTTCTCCTCCTCCCACCCTACCTACAACAAGCTATCCATCCCCTAGCCCCAATTCCTCCGCTTGCACAGGCTCTGCAGTGACATCCATGACTTTGAGACTTAGTTTCAACTCATGGCTCGCCACTTCATCTTTCGTGGATATCCCCTCACCACTATCCACACAGCCCTTGCCAGAGCACGTTCTGTGGACTGTGCCTCTGCTCTCTCTACTCGCACCCGCTCCCCCGTATCCCGTTTCCCCTCACCTACCACCTCTCCACCTTACCCCTCCAACGCACCATTGTCCGAGTCTTCCGACGACTCCAGTCCGACCCCTCCACTTCGCACATCTTCCCCATACTACTCCTTTGATCCTTCAAACGAGCCCACAATGTACGTAAGCTCCTGGTCCACAGTTGTTTTCCTATCCCTACTTCGCAACCCGACTCGTTCCCCTGCTCCCGCCCACGCTGCCGTACTTGCCCCTACCTCTCCAACACCACCATACTCACAGGCACCCATCTTCGTCACTATCATATCACTGACTCCTTTACCTGTAATTCTAGCAACGTCATTTACTGCATCTCCTGCTCTTTCTGCCCTTCTCTGTACATCGGTCAAACGGGACGCCGCGAAACATTAGACTCGGCAATGATATCCCGGTATTTCGCCATTTCCGCTCTACCTGTCATTCATTACAACACCTGTCTGTGTTCGGATTGTCTTTGCAGAGGGGCCATCCGGACTCCCGCCTTCGCTGTGAACAGGAATTTAATCTTCTCCCATCGCTCCTT
>NC_043008.1:21420720-21423220 GCF_006345805.1 Octopus sinensis | reverse complement strand
TTTATGTCCTGTACCTATATATGCATGTATATATATACATATATATGTAGATATGTACATGTATGTATGTATATATGCATATATTCATATATTATTTATATCATTATATGATCGAACGCCACGCATCCTTTTCCAAGTATATATATATATATATATATATATATATATAGAGAGAGAGAGAGAGAGAGAGAGAGAGAGAGAGAGAGAGAGAGAGAGAGAGACAGACAGACAGACAGACAAACAGAAATGGATAGACAGATAGATGTAGTTATAGTTGTATATTAGATTTATAGAAAACAATGATTTATTCCGCTGAAAATCCACCGGAACCATTAGTTTATGTGTAATTCAGAGTTTGCTAAAATAATATTCCATGCCATTATTAGAGACAATACACTGTAGATAAACATACATTTATAACTATTTCTGCACACACCTTCATACATGTAGGGCAGTTACTGTTAGCCATTAAACCATTGAGTTGCTCTCTATCCAATTGTGACACATTCTTGGCAAATATAGTGACGCCGTTTCTCTCAAGCAACCTCACTAATTTCTTATGCTCGTTAGATACGACCACAGTTGTTATGCCAATATATTAAAATGTTTTCAATGAAATGGTTAAACATACTTAACTGTGTTTATATAAGTGTATGGATGCATATATGTATGTACGTATCTATATATGCGTGCGGTTGTTATTGATTAAAACGTGTGTCTTGTGAATTCTATTTATTTCTATTTGAAAGGTAAAATACGTGACTTTCCTCGGCTGTAACAAATCTATATAATTTTGTATATTCGTTAAACCATAAGGATTTTTTTCGTTACATTTAGAAACATCATGCCAACACCATATCTTCTCGATTGCCAGAGTTGCTATAAGTAACAGCTGAACCTCATTCAAATTTTACTGTCATAAATCGATAAAGTAGATAAAGTAGAGAAATCCGAATCAAAATATGTCAGAATAGATAGGGAGATGGTCACGGCATGAAATTCGATGGAAAGATGGAAATTCTATTCAAAATAACATATTCATAAGTTATATATGCCTGATGCTCGAAAAAGTTGAATGTGTACGAAACAAGTTTTAAAACTGATAAAAATCTAAGTATTTAACAAAATACATACAATTCAATACCATCAAACAAGACTTTGCCGAACGTCCAAATTCACATTCAACGTTTAGCATACAAAAAATACAACAATAATAACAACAGCACCATTAAAAAAAAGGACTGCCATTTTCTCCCTTATCAATGACATACCCAAACAGCAGACATCATTTAGATAAATGCTCGTACGTAATTTTATTTAACATATAGGCGTAGGAGTGGCTGTGTGGTAAGTAGCTTGCTTATCAACCACATGGTTCCGAGTTCAGTCCCACTGCGTGGCACCTGGGGCAAGCGTCTTTTACTATAGCCTCGGGCCGACCAAAGCCTTGTGAGTGGATTTGGTAGACGGAATCTGAAAGAAGCCCGTCGTATATATGTATATATATATATGTGGGGGGGGTGTCTGTGTTTGTCCCCCCAACATCGCTTGACAACCGATGCTGGTGGGTTTACGAACTTAGAGGTGGTTCGGCAAAAGAGACCGATAGAATAAGTAATAAGCTTACAAAGAATAAGTCCTGGGGTCGATTTGCTCGACTGAAGGCGGTGCTCCATCATGGCCACAGTCAAATGACTGAAACAAGTAAAAGAGTATATCTCACATTATCAACAGCTCCACCGCAAACAAATGACCTTTTTTTAAGGAAGAAATTTTTTTAATCAAACACGACCTACACGTCGAGATATTTCAGGAAACATTTATACAATAGCAACAACATAGGAAACGTGATTTCTCATTAGACTCCGACAAGAATTAGTCGTCCAAGCCAATACAGAAGACGTCTCATTAGCATCATAAAATCAATATCTAATACATAGACACAACATTGACTTTCGACTTCTAGTAGAAAACAGCGACACTCTAGAAGTGTAGAGAACCAGATTAAGAAACACAGCATCGCGCAACACATTAATACAGATAACTTATATACTACAATACCTTTGACCTCAACAACTATGAAACCAGTGTAAAAAGTTTCATGCTCCCAAAACAACTTTAAAATCCCTCAAATACAATAAATTGGTGGGGTTTTTTTTTTCGAATAATTTTGTTACAGAACGTATACGGATATAATATCAGATGTGACACGTAACTGAATCCCAGGCTAAATTCTTTACGTTAGGCTCAATGTGTATAATGGGGCAGAGAAAATATTCTAAAATCTCCTAAAATATTTTGGAAAAGGGTAGATAGGAGTAATAATAATATAGCTAAGGCCTGTATGATAATAATATATTTGATAATATAATATTTATAAAATATTTAAAGTTTCATGCCCCCAATACAACTTTAAAATCCCTCAAATACAATAAATTGATGGGGTTTTTTTCGAATAATTTTGTTACAGAACTTATACGGATATAATATCAGATGTGAC
>NC_043008.1:21406952-21420620 GCF_006345805.1 Octopus sinensis | reverse complement strand
TCGACGTGCCTCTCGGTCAAGTAGAAATAGTGTAGAGGGGGTGTCTACGATGTCTGCTCGTAACTACACAAGCACGTAGAACAATTAGCGAAACCATGGAACACGTTACCAAGCCATTTCGTATTCTTTATATGATACCTTCTAATGGCATTTTATGTCACTTTTCTCAGCTAGAAACATTTCGGTAAGTTTGGAGAATTATTGACTGTGTATCTAATAGATTGTATGCTTCGTTATGATGCTCCCTTATGTGTCAAAATATGATGATGTGAATTTTGTCCGAGCTCAAATTCTGCGGAGGTCGACTTTGCATTTTATCCTTTCAGCGTCAATAAACTAAGTACCAGTTGAGCAATGAGGTCAATGGTAATTGCTAGCGATGAGCTAAAGTTCGAAACCATTATTATTTTTTCTGAGATGGCAATTGTTAGAATCGTAAGTGTGTCGCACAAATTGGCTAGCGGTATTTTCTTCCGTTTTTTTACGTTCAAATTACGTCGAGGTCTGCTTTGCTTTTCCTCTGTTCGGTATCGATAAAATAAGGAAACTTAAACATTGGTGGGGAAAGGGGATCAATGTAAACGATTTCCCCTTCCCCTTAAAATTAAAAGTGTTCCAAATTTCGACGCCATTATCTTTTGTTCTGGTGCTGTGCAATCTGAATTAATTCATGTAGAGGTCGATTTTGATATTACATTCCCCCATTCAAAATAGTTCATATATCAGTTCGTCTATATATTATTCCGCTGCTGTTCATATAATGTTTCAAAACGTCTGACCCAAATTATCCTCAATTGTCCAATATCGTTTGGTCCTAAATCATTCGAGTTAAAGTAAACTTTTGATCAATGGCATTTCAGTCGCCATGACAGTCTCACCTTACGTTAGATACAACATTAAATTTAGGACTTCATTATCTCGGGTGTCCTTTTAAACCAGGATAGAGTTTGATTTATAGGGTATTTGGCAGATATTTATTGAAACTTGAGTGAACGTACATGATGATAATCGATGTCAACAAGACGTATGCACCGAATTTCGAATTAAGAATAGGGAAATACATAATATATTGGAAGACATATTGAATGCGAAAAACAAGAATTGAAATCTTTTGAAGTCGAACTTCTAAAAGTTTGATCGATATATACTTCCTAGACTAAACAGATTTGGAGCTAACATGTGTATGTTTGTATGGATATATATATGTATGCATGCATGTATGTATGTATGTATGTCTATATCTATGTATGTATTTATGAATGCATATCTATATCTAGTGTTTGTATGTATGTATGTGTGTGTATGCATACGTGTGTGTGAGTATGTATAAGTGCTCGTACGTGTGTTTGTGTCTGTATCTGTATGCATGAGTATTTGTGCGGTGCAGTTCTTTGTCTCATAATTCTATCGTGATTATTCGCGACATGTCTTCGAGAGATTGCACATGAAATTATGAAGTGCCGTGTCAATATAATATGCATGCAGACTTATTTGCACACAATACAAATATACACATATGCCACACACATACACACAAACACGTATATATATATATGTATATAGATAGATAGATAAGTTTCTTTATTGGCCACACAGGGCTGCACACAGATGGGACAAGTTACAAGGTAGAGCTTTTCTTTTGGGGGATGAAGAGAACAAAAAACAAAAGAAAAAAAAACGGGTGGCGTAGGTTTTCGATCAAGAGGGATCGTAAAAGGGAAGAAAAGAACAAAAACAAAACAAAACAAATTTTTTAATAAAAGAATAAAAAGAAAAAAAGAAGAAAAAAAGAAAGAAAAAGGAACAAAAGGAAAGAGAAATGAAAAAAGAAGAAAAAGGGGGAAAAAGGGGAAGAGGAAACAAAAGAACGATCAATAGGGATCGTGTATCACAGTGTTATGATATTGGTGTAAAGGGGAAAAGTAAGTAAGGTTTATCCGTGGAAGAAAAGCCTACGAAAAAGACCACAGTAACCTTGGTCAATATTGTTTATGGTTTACCGATTACCACATTGTTTGCAAGTGGGTAACCCTCTGTTTTCAATTTCTGGGTTCATAGGATTATGCTCAAGGTGGCTTCGTCATTCATACGTGCATCCTTGCTACATTCACCCATCTTTTTTAAAACATTCGCTAGACAAAACTTGCCTCTCTACTCTCACTTTCCTTTCAAGTGGTACTTGAAGAAGTCGATGAGAGATTGACCAGAGAGGAAAGTGTTTGTCTCCAATCCTTTCAGACGCGTCCACAGATTACATTCTTTCGCCATAGCCACAAGGATGATGAAAATAGCTCTTCCTTCCCGTTTGAAGAAAGAAGGCGTGAAAATATTGACGATAGACTCAGCTGATAAAACCGAACTCGTCCCACACGTGACAGCAGTAGTTGTTCGACATAAGCCCACAGATCGGAAATTTGTGGACACTGCACGAGTGCGTGCAGAACGGTTTCGTCGCTCTGACCGCATCTCGGGCAGGTCGGCCCCGTGTTTTCGAGCCGTGTGTGTAGAGCTTATCCCGAACGGGTAGCGCTTCTCGGTTTAGCACTGCCAGGCCAGGGATCTCTGGAAGTTGTCCATGGGCCCTGGCCCGAAAGTCGTCCTGAACAGGTGGGTCAGGTACTCCTCGTCGACGTCCAGGTTCGCCCTGAGCTCGTCGTCGTACCTCCCCTCCACTAATCCCCTATAGAATGCTTTGGTTGTGTTGATGTCACTCAAGGTCGACCCAGGACGGCAGAGTTGCTTGAGAGCAACGCGACACTCGCGGTGCCATTCGCCCTTCCTCGGCAGATAGATAGATAGATAGATAGATAGATAGATAGATAGATAGATAGATAGATAGATAGATAGATAGATAGATAGATAGATAGATAGATAGATAGATAGACAGACAGATAAATAAGTAGACAGATAGATAAATATATATATAATTAAATATATGTATATATGTGTGAGTGTAAGGAGTCCATGTAAGGTGTCCTGCTATAGGTCTTTTCTTTGTGTATATATCTATATGCATTCTTATATATGAAAATATGTTGTCTTATAATTTTATTACGCGTGCGAACCACTTGTCATAATTTTTCTAATTTTTTCCCCACAAACACACACACAGTAAAACTTCCTAGTGCTGCTCGTTATGTGAATGCACCTGCATGTTTGAATTAAAACCATAATATCATAAGGATGTAGCTGGCACGTGTTTTTTTTTTTTGGTACGTACCATTGTTACATAATTATGCATTGTTTCAGCGATCCCACTGACGAACTGCGGATATCAAATTTATTAGCTCATTAATAGAGAAACTCGAGTTTGGGATTAACTAAAAATAATAATTCCTTTCATTCTAGTGATTTATCACCGTGCCTTTAGAATTATTTTTCGTGGTTGGGTTTAACTGGTATTTCTAGGATGTAAGGAGTCCTGCTATAGGTCTTCTCTTAGTGTATATATTTATATGCATTCTTATATATATTTTATATATAAACTTAGATATGTCTCGATAATAAAGATTGGTCCAGGCCACGACTAACTTTATAGCACCATTTGATATGCTTATATATATATATATATATATATATATATATATATATATATAATATATATATATATATAGATAGATAGATAGATAGATAGATAGATAGTAGATAGATAGATAGATAGATAGATAGATAGATAGATAGATAGATAGATATGTATATGTATATTATATAAATATGTGTGTATATATTATATATGTATCTACATAGACGTATATATATATAAATGATATATATATAAATGATATATATCAGTGATTTATTTCTGTGTGCTATTTTGTATGACTCCAGTTTTACAATCACACATGCACACATACATATATATATACGTATATCTATATCTATCTCTCTATCTATCTATTTATCAATCTATCTATATCTAGTGTGTGTATGTATATATATACATACATACATACATGCATACATACATACATACATACATACACATTACATACATACATACATACATACATACATGCATGCATACATAACATGCATGCATAATACATTTACATGCATACATAACTACATACATCAACATACATACATACATACATACATGCATACATGCATACATACATACATGTACATACATACATGCATACATACATACATACATACATACTACATACATACATACATGCATGCATACATAATTACATACATACATACATACATACATACATTACAATACATGCATACATGCATACATGCATACATACATACATACATTACATACATACATTACATACATGCATACATTACATACATGCATACATACATACATACATAATACATAACAACATACATACATACATACATGCATACATACATACATACATAAAGACATAAATCAACTTTATGGCCTGAGGTGTGATGAATTCTATATAAATACATTTATAACATGAACCAGTGACTCAGAGATGAAGTATAGATAACCTAAATCCGAGGTTAATAAGATGGGAATGGAAAATCCTGTGATATTCCTGCTACGATTTACGTTTACATTTATTTTCAGCGTTTCCTTAGATTATCTTAAATTTCGTTCCTATTTATATATTGTTAATTTTTATGTGTTCCGTTGTTTATACATACCATGTTACTGGTGTATGTTTTGAATGTTTATTATACACGTAGATTTATTCAAATAGCATAGACGCCAAGGTCACACAAACTTATATGCATATGCCTACATATATACATATATATATATATATATGTATGTATGTATGTATGTATGTATGTATATATAATTTTTGTTTATTTTCATAAAGATTCCGTTTATATATATATATATTATATATATATATTATATATATATATGTGTGTGTGTTGGTGTGTGTGTGTGGTGTATGTATATATATAAAAGTAGATAAATGGTACAACTAGGCACCAATATTTACTGGAATATATATAATATATATATATTTATATGTATCTATGTATCTATGTATGTATGCACACACATTTGTATATTTGTTTACATGTATACATAGAGTGTATATACATTATATATACGTGTATATGTGTATATTCATATATACTTTTTACTCTTTTACACGTTTCAGTCATTTGAAAGCGGCCATACTTGAGCACCGACTTTAGTTAAACAAATCGACCTCAGAACTTATTCCCTATAAATGTAGTACTTATTCTATCGGGTCTTATTCCACGAACCGTTAAGTTTCGTGGAAATAAATACACAAACACACAAACACATGAATATAAACATATATATATGCACGACGGGCTTCTTTCGGTTTCCGGCTACTAAATCCACTCTGGTCGGCCCGAGGCTATAGTAGAAGACACTTGCCATAGGTGCCACGCAGTGGGACTGAACCTGGAACCATGTGGTTGGGAAGCAAGTTTCTTACCACACACAGCCACGCCTGTATATATATATAGTATGTTGTATATATATATATATATATATATATATATATATATATATATACATATATACATATGTTATATATATATATATATATATTATATATATATATTATATCTATATATGCATAATACATATGTATATATATGTAGGCACACTCACACACATAGCTCTATGGGTCGTAAACTTTGAAACTAACATATAAATAAAAAATCTAAATAAAAACTAGTAAATATAAATAAAAAATCTTACATATTCATTTCTATTTCTCCCTTTGCACTGTTAAAGTATTAATCTGTTTACTTCAGTTCCTGCGTGTGTGGCTGTTTGTACTGTGTGTGTGTGTGTGTGTGTGTGTGTGTGTCTGTATGTATGTGTATATATATATATATATATATATATACATACATACATACATACATACATACATACATACATACATACATACATACATACATTCATACATACATAAGTTTATGTAGGTATTTGTATATATATATATATATATATACAAATACATATATAAACTTATTTGAACACAGAATTGGTGGAGGGGAAGAGCAAACCAACGTCCAACGTCATATTTTTGGTAGGGAGTAAGCTCGGTTCACTTATAGATAGCACTTATAGACAGGCAAAAAGACGGAACACAGTGAGATAAACACGTGCGTTTAGGTTTTTGCCTTTATTTACATACAAAGTTGAATTACCAGATAAATAGTTACGCAATTAAAATTGGGATAGACTAAATAGATAAATCAAATGCCTTATAGCTTGCATCCGTCTCATATATGTGTATGTGTGTATTTATGTAGGTATGTATATATGTATGTGTATGTAGGTATGTATGTATATATATGTATGTGTATAATATGAATCTATTTTTGATTATTTGAATCATTCTGATGTAGAGGGAGCTGGAGTCTGTATATGTACACACATACACACATACCCATGTATATATGTGAGCAGAATTTAGGTTATTTGAAATATGTTTTGTCACATATTTGAACTGCTAACAGACAAATACACTGCACTTACCGTGAAGATAAAGAATCTATCTTATGGTAAAAAGGTTTGAAAACACCCAATTCGTTCAGTGTCGCTATCTGTTATGAATCTCAGACACTGTTGTTTCGAGTGTTTTTTTTTTACTCTTGTCAATGAGATGTACTTAAGAGAGGCAATTCAGAACGAACTTAATAAAACTGTAACATTATATATAATTCAGTCCACACGTTGACTGATCTGCGCTAGTTGATCGCCCGATCAAGGTAAATAACGAAGCATTGGCGCAAAGCTGTGTTTAGGTATGAGCAGAATTTAGATTAGTTGAAATATGTTTGCCACATATTTCAACTGCTAAAAGGCAAATATACTGCACTTACCGTGGAGTATTTTGCATATGGGTCTCAGTTGTATGCATTAGCATGAGTATATATGCATGCTTGTATATAAGTATTATATATATGCATGCTTTCCTACGTATCGTCAGTTTGTATCCCGTACTTTAACAATTCGACAAGTAGAGAACGACAAATTAAAGACCATGTTTTAAAAACACACTCCTAGGACCGATATAACCAACAGATCAGGCTACAGCATTGCCATGGCGCAAGAACAGGAAAAACTAAAATAGTAATAGTTTGTTGTTTTTGTTCCTTCTCGAGCCACACCTGGCTCATAAGGCCGGTTTCCCGGTTTCCTTGACGTATAGGTTCCCCACCTGGACGGGACGCCGGTGCGTCGCAGGTGAGCTACAAGATCCAGGAGGAAAGAGTGAGAGAAAGTTGTGGCGAAAGATTCAGCCACCGGAGCCACATGGAACTTAGGTGTTTCGCTCATAAACACACACATCGCCCGGTATGAGATTCGAACCCGCGATCTCCCGACCACGAATCCGCTGCTCTAACCACTAGGCCATGTGCCTCCACAAGTAGTAATGGTAGTATGTAAATATTCACTACTTCTGTTCAACAAATATGGCGTCTGAAATGGGCAAATGCAACCACCGTCACAGAGGAGATGTACTTGTATGCGTGTGAGCATGCGCATATGTGTATATGTGTATATGCATTTTCCAAGTATATATATTCAAGTCAAAAATATATGTTTCTTGGCGTATAGCGCAGTCTATTAACTACTTCGCTTTTGTGAAATGAAGTCTATAAACTACACGGAGACTTGTAAATAATTTATACTAAAGTGCCGTTAAACGAAATAGCATATTGCATCCGTTGCGATATCTATTGTGAATTATGCATCAAGGAATGCGCAATGAACGTGAGAATTTGCATACAGTGAAACCTAATGAGGTATGACAACATTTGACAGAAAGTCGAACGTGCCAATAAATTAAGAGGACCACAAAGAATTTATTATTGATCATGCTAGCATCTAAAGGATATTGAGAAAGTACCATAAGGTGCGATTATACGGGTGTACATCCTTCAATTGCACACTTGTCTGTTTCTCATTGCTGTCGTGCTCACTATGATTTAAATACAGGTTATTTGGGCGATGCAATGTTGAGGAAGTGTTCACAAGCTGATCTACTAGGGGCAGTCAGTTCGCTTCGCGGGTGCATCAAACATCCAAACACACACAGAAAAGAACAGTAACACGAACACGTAAAAATATATATATATATATATATATATATATATATATATATATGTGTGTGTGTATGTATGTATGTATGTATGTATGTATAATATATGTATGTATGTATTATTATATATATATATATATATATATATGAATGTATGTATATGTATATATATATATATATATACATAATATATATATATGATTATGTATATATATACGTATATATTTTATATGTATATATGTATATATGTGTATCTGTATATACATATATATATATATAGATAGATAGACAGATAGATAGATACATACATACATACATACATACACACAAACATCACTATATCATACTTAATGTGCATGCTTTAGGCGTGATAAATAGATGACTATTTTAATTAAACACTGTCTCAATTGCGTATATTCCGCATATACGTAAAAATATATAATTATACATAAATGTGTTTGTATTCAGGCATCTTGGTGAAGAAGAAGCTGTTGTTAGGAAAGGCATCCGACCACAGACACCATGCCAAAGCCGATGGTAAAATTTGGGGCGATCGTCTGGTTCATCGGATCCTGCCAAAACGCCCAAACATTGCCAGAATGAAAGACGGAGAAAAATCATTCAGAAGAGGAGAATGAGGATATACATAGATACACACACACACACACACACACACACACACACACACATGTATATATATATTTCTTTACTACCCACAAGGGGCTAAACACAGAGGGGACAAACAAGGACAAACTGATTAAGTCGATTACATCGACTCCAGTGCGTAACTGGTACTTAATTTATCGACCCCGAAAGGATGAAAGGCAAAGTCGACCTCGGCGGAATTTGAACTCAGAACGTAATTGCAGACGAAATACCGCTTAGAATTTCGCCCGGCGTGCTAACGATTCTGCCAGCTCGCCGCCTTAATATATAGAGAGTACGTAAAGAGGGATGTATGACACCTAGGCAATTACCTCATAAATCTTGATTAACAAGATATTTGGATGTGAAAACTTTCAGTAAAACAACGCATCCCACATCAGCTGAAACCCCAGCTGTTTTACGTCAACTGTAGAATATAACATAGATTGGATAAAATGAGGAATTTATAAATACACCATTCATTATATGGTTATAGTCGTTTCGATAACAGATAGGTTAGATAAATCATTTAACATATGAGAATCATTTAAAACAATGATTACTTATTTTCGTGCGTTATTAAGTGGTCATCTCAACATGACCCTAGATGTTATTATTTTTGTTGTTATGATTGTTCCTTTTCCTTTTCCACCGAATTATAGGATGAAGGTGATTTACTAAGGCAATTTATACACAGAGGTGACATAAAGTAGGATAAGGAAAATGAAACAAAAAACAAGCATAACATACACATACATGAATATAAGTACGATTCAGTGGTCATGTGAAGGCTGTTGGCTCGGTGGTTAGAGCGTAGGACTCACAATCATCGGGTTGTGAGTTAGATTCCTGGAGCCAAGCTGTTTGTTGTGTTCTTGAGCAAGACACTTTATCTCATATTTGCTCCACTTCACTCAGCTGTAGAAATGAGTTATAATGTCACTGGTGCCAAGCTGTATCAGTTTTTGCCTTTCCTTTGGATAACATCGGTGGCATTGAGAGTGGAAGGCTGTTATGTATCGGCGATTGCTGGTCTGCCATAAACGACCTTGACCGGACTTGAGCCTCGGAAGGTAACTTCCTTGGTGCAATCCCATGGTCCTTCATGACTGAAGGTTGATACAAAAGGACCTCAGACTAGGGCCAGTCAATGGACATCAAAAATCCCACCAAATGCAAGTCTACTCTTTCATCTGTCGTTTTCTAACCTACACATGCTTAGAGTAGTTCTATACATTCTAGCTATTTTCTCAACAGTTTCCCATCCTTTGACAAATTCACTACAAAAGAATACTTTTCTCCTTTCGAAATTCGATGACACTTCCTCACTTGAACAGAAGGATACACATTGAATCAACTCTTGTATTTCACCGAAATACAATTTTCACGGCGGCCATATTTAAAACTGTATCTGCCATTATTTTAAAATAATTAAAAATGGTTGAATTACCTAAATACCCTGAATTTTTTTGTCATAAAAACATCACTAAATTTTTCAATTGTGGAGAAATATGAAGCATGAAATTTTATTCACATAATATAGAATTGATAATGAACTTAATAATAATTATTGGTTAAGAATAAAAATCGAATTTTTTATAGCAATGAACACAGAAAATAGATTCATTAAAACTTTTAATGAACGAAAGAAAGAAATAATTAAAAACATATAATGTTCTTCATTATAACTAAAATAGTTAACTAGAAACCAATGGCTCTCAAAAAAATTATTAATGTTTCTTAGATGTTAGTTTAGCTTTTTCTTTTTGTTTTCAAATATTTTAATTAAATTCAAATATTGTACTAAGAATGTATTTATTATTGGTAATAAAAAAGTATAAGCACGCACACACACATACACAGACACACACATAAACACACATGTATGTATATACGTATATTTTATGAATGCATTCACACAAACACATATTCAAGCAGACGCACATACATGTATATGTATGTATGTCTCCATATATCAATGTATATATGGGTATGTATATATATATATATATATATATATATATATATATTATATATATATATATATATATATATATATATATATATATATATATATATATATATATTTATGTCGTCTAAATTACGAAAAAATGTAAATAACACTGACATCTCGTTTTAACAGATATATTTACCAAAGTTACATTAAAATATCTGGAAATACTAAGGAATAAATTTATTCAATAAAGTCAACATTGGTTTCAACCACGGCCTCTAGACTAGTTTGGAACCTCTTGCAGCACTTCCGGATGGTCTCCTTGTTTAAGTTGCTGAATGCTGTCATAATCCTTGCCTTCAGTTCATCTTTGAAGAGAGATCATAGACCACCGGCCATTAGGGCCTGAAGAAACGCCATAAATATAAGTGCCTTTTGGACGCGAAACCCAGGGTAGCCCCATAGACCGGTCATATTTATCTTTATCTAATTATGTATGTATGTATATATATGTATATTTATACATACATATCTCTCTCTCTCTCTCTCTCTCTCTCTCTCTCTCTCTCTCTTCTCTGTATATATATTTATATTTATATGTCTATCTATACATATATATGTAATATATATATATATATGTATATATATATATATGTATGTGTGTGTATGTATGTATGTATCTATGTATGTATGTATGTATATATACATACATATCTTAATAATGCTAAAACTCTAGACATGTTTGTGTGTACGCGAAATATCTATATCTCAGAAATAGTATATTTTATCTTAATTATTTTTGCATATTTATTTTTATACTTACCTTCGGCAGTGCAGTACAAATTTTTGTGATATTTGGACCTCCGTTTTTTAATGAAAACGATTAAACACAATTTTTGTTTGTTATTTCTGGATGGAAAAAACATGGCTCTCGTGACGCCAACACACATACACACATACAGAATACACACACATATCATGAATGTCACGGCTTGTCAATTAACACAAACACACTTCCGCTATCTGTGACATATACACACACATAGACTTCATACTATCTAAGAAAAAAAACTTCGCTTTTTTGACGTACACAATATCTTAAACATTTAGAAATAATTTTAACTGGATGTGATTTCAAAGTGTAAGTTGCTCATACTGTAAGTATGTATATTTTATCTTTATTCGTTTATTTCCGTAAACAAATTTTATTTATTTCCTTTTGTTTTAAAGTGAAAGAGGGGAGGAAATGAAAGATGTATGTACGTGTATATGAAATGGGCGTGTGTGTGCGAAAGAGATAAAGAGAGAGAAATAGAAAGAGAGAGGGGTGTATTGTCATGTATACATAAATACATCAATACACATGCGTACATCTTTTTTGTATGTACTTGCGCATGTGTGTGAGAGAGAGAAAGAGAGAGAGAGTGAGTGAGGGAACGTGTGTGTTTTCCCGTATGTGTAAGTTGGCACTCTCTCTCTCCCTCTCTCTCTCTCTCTCTCTCACACACACACGTCCATTTCATATATACGTTCATATATCTTTCACTTTCTCCTCCCTTTCACTTTGAAACAAAAGTAAATAAATAAATATATTTTACAGGAATTAACGAACAAAACCAGCTGATCCGGATGAAAGTCCTGAGAGTCAAAGTCACTGTTCTGAGAGTCAAATCGAAAGATCGCCCCAAGGAATACCATTAAAAACCCTTTTTCGAGTGCATTCAAGGAATCTCAGCTCCAAAGATTTGTCTGCTATTTCTAGCACGCCCTCCTACCACGTAGCAGCTGTTTGCGATAAAGGACCCGAAATACCTGTTACATGGTAGGTAGCAGGAGGGTGTGAAAGAAATAGCAGTCAAGAGCCCTTTTAGACGTGATTTCTACGTCACATTCGTTGAAAGCATGCGGAATAAGCTTGAAAAGAAAAAAAAAACACGAAACAAAACTCCGTCGCTCAGACTTTCCAGGTGACCCAACGGGTCACGGGTAGCCTAGAATACATCTGTATCTATCTGTATACATTATATATATATGTGTGTGTGTGTGTGTGTGTGTGTGTGTGTGTGTGTGGTGTGTGTGTGTGTGTGTGTGTCTGTGTGTCTGTGTGTGTGTGTGTGTGTAAATTAGAAAAAAACACTTTTTATCAATTCAATAATGAAAATTAAATTATACCATTTAGAAAAATTACATCTTATATATATTCCCTCATATTATTATTATTATTAATATATATATACATATATATATATATATTATATATATTATATAATATATATATATTATAGATATATATATATATATATATATATATATATATATGGTGGGGTCTGTGCGTGAATGAATGTATTTTACATATAAATCACAAATATATACATACATACACATATATACACTTTAAAATCATAATTAACAATGTCTAAAAAAAACATTAGAACATTATATAACAAAAATTCGGTTATTAAATCAATATTCAATTAATACCCAATCAGACGGTATTAGCAACTGGGTCAGGCTTGCAGACGAGGCAAGTTCAGACAATAGAAAGTAAAGTGGAATTATTTGAAATGTCCAACTTTATCAGCTGAAATTTATTTCACCATGTCAGTGACATTGTGTGACATTGTGTGATCGACAATGATAATATCTTGAGATTTGCTTAAAGAAATACCAGGAAGACTTTTTTTTATGTCTTCTGATCTTTTATCTAATCTGAATTTTTATCTTCTCTTTAGGGTGAAAAAACATTGCAGACCATAACAGCTATTGATAATCATGTGGGCCCACGCTGGGGGAAATGTTTACACATCTGAAGAGTTGCTTTTATATATGTGTATTCATCCTAGTTCGTATCCAGAGAAAGGCCGACAGTCTTTCTAACCTTTTGTTATTGGACTTTTTTTCAGTTATTGGATTGTGACCATGCTGGTGCATCCCCTTGGAGGTTCTAGTCGAATAAATCGGCCCCAGTACTTATTTTTCTTTTAAAGTTGGGTCCTTATTCGATTTATTTATTTTGCCGAACCGCTA
>NC_043008.1:21376952-21401952 GCF_006345805.1 Octopus sinensis | reverse complement strand
CAGGGTTCAGTCCCACTTCGTGGCACCTTCGGCAAGTGTCTTCTACTATAGCTTCGAGCCGACCGAAGCCTTGTGAGTGGATTTAGTAGACGGAAACTACTGTGTGTCTGTATTTGTCCCCCACCCACCATCGCTTGACAACAATGCTGGCGTGTTTACGTTCCTGTAACTGAGCGATTTGGCAAAAGAGTCCGATAGAAAAAGTACTAGGCTTATAAAGAATGGTCCTGGGATCATTTGTTCGACTAAAGGCGGTGCTCCAGCATGGCCGCAATCAAGTGACTGAAATAAATAAGAGAATAAAGGAATAAAAGAATAATGCTTTCCAACTATACTTGCAAATGTTTTCTTCTGCACTACAGAGTTTATCTCCTGATTTTCACAAACGCTGTATGTAACAGCTGCGACGGATTGGCGGCCCCTCCCGGGATGGGGGCTCCACAGAATCCCAGAAACGGGCCTTATGAGCCTCTGACTCGGAAACCAAACCAGAACCAAATCCTGTGCTAGGATTTCATCAACGACTTAGATAAGTGGGTCTATAATATCCACATGTTGGCAATATATTTATATCTAACCGTTACATACAGTGTTGATTAAAATATCTTGTATCACAGAGAGGTACTGAAAGAATGCACGATGCAAATACAACTGTGAATGGAAATGGAAATATTTCTTCTGAATAAAGAGAACTGGAGTCGTTTCGTCAGCCTAAAATGTTCATTTAGGTGAAGTTTTTGAGTAGCATGGTTTTCACTAGAATGTCTAACACTAGACACACGTAAACATGGGCTCTCAAGTAATGCAGTCATTTTTGGGCCAATAGTTGAATGGCAATGGGCAAGAATTTGATACAATTTCATCTATTGAGTGATGGTTATTTCACTTCACTTTTACCCTTTAAACATAATCACACACACAAAACACACACACACACACAGCCGCCCCCCCCCCCCAACACACACACACACACATTGCTACTCTTTGGAAACCGAATCTTAAGAACTTATCCATGTAAACAGACGCTAATATTTATTCGGCAGTTTAGAAAAGTTTGAACAAATATCTTCAAGCTTCCATTCAAATTTACTGAAGATATTTACATGCTGTTTCTGTCTCTATGACACTGAATTTTTTCATAAGAATGTAATAAAAACATGATTTTAGCGATTTTTATCGACAATAGCAAACTTTTCTATTCCGTCATATATTGGCTACTGATGGCGCAGACAGAGCAATCGATTTAGGTAGATGAAAACAGACGATTGTGTCATTAGACAAATTTATATACTCCCAATATTAAATTGTCCATCCATCACTCAGCACAAACATATTGTGAAAGTATTTCATTCATACATCATAGAATAACTATTAGCCAAGAGAAGCAGTATAGAAAATAGTCGTTTCCACCCACTTCTGATATATATTTTGTGTCGCTTGGTAAAGAGGAGTATCTTTCAGATGCCCCTGCAATCCCCTTGCCAAGTGATTGATTCTTGTTTCAGATTAAGCGAAAGAGTGAGAAATTGGCCGCCTAGATAAGATAAGGATCCAAGTAAATTTTCGGGTTAAAGGGACATAACCTTGCACGGCATATCGAGAATCTGACAGCATGTTTGATTCTTACAACAATGTTTTATATTCTTCGGGGCTATATAAATATTAGTGATTCAGGTGAGTGAGAAATATTTACGTTACAATGCTAAGGACAAGAACCACTGTATTATCAGTGAGTAAATGAGTGATTCCACAATGAAACGGACGTAAAAAACTTTCTTATGATGAATACAGAACTAAATAAACAAAATGAAAATTTGCGCACATATCTGAAATATATATTAATTCATGTTTTCTAATTATAAGAACTTCTGTGATTAGGGCTCCTCTTCAATGGGTTTCATTTTAAACAAATTAATGAGAAATACACTACTTTAAAGAGAGTTAATGACACACAAGCAAGTTCTCCAGCGAAATATATGTTTAAACTGCTAAAATATTTACTTGCCATCATGACTTCCTACATGGGTTACTCAGTTTGCGCGTTGGCATCTTTCTACTTGCCGGATGGACTAAGATGTTTTGGAATTTCTGTAATTTACCCCTTTTTCTTTTATTCTATTACGTTCGTTTTAGTCATTGGACTGCAACCCTGCTGGAGCACCGCTTCAAGATCTTCATCGAGGAAATCGATTTTAGTACTTAATTTTTTTTAGAAAAGTTGAAAGCCTGACACTTGTACTAGTTTTCTCTTTAAGTCGAAAAGCTTCGATATCACAGGAACATAAACAAAATAACATCGATTGTTAAGCGGTGTGAGAATAAACAAACACACACATACACACACACAAGCATATACACAGCGAACACATTTTCCGTCAAGCATATTCGCCTACAAGGCATTATTCGGCCTGGAGCTCTAGTAAACCATGTTTGTCCAAAGCACGTGTGCAGTGGGATTGAATACGCATGCAGCTCTGGGTCAAGTGGGCAGCTGCTGGAAGACCCTATGCCTGGCAACAGGACTCTGCACCATGCCACACAAGCAGGACAACATAGTGATGGCTGTCAAACAATTTCTGTGAGCACAGCACCCCTAACATCTGGCCACCTAAATCCCAAAATTGCAACCACTTTGATTACTATGTGTGGGGCGCGGTTGAGCGAGAGACCAAAAACACTTTTTGTAACACCAAAGATGAACTGAAGGCAAGGACTGTGGCGGGCAGCATTCAGCAACTTAAACAAGGAGACTGTCCAAAAGCGCTGTAGGATATTCCGAAGTCATCTGGAGGCTGTAGTTGAAGCCAATGGCGATCTGATTGAGTAAACTTATTCTTTAGTATTTCAAGATATTTTTATGTAATTTTGGTAAACATGTCTGTTAAAATGAGATATCAGTGTTATTTTCATTTTTGTGTAATTTAGACAATATATTTACTGCACTCTGTATACATACATACATACATACATACATACATACATACATACATACATACATACATACATACATACATACATACATACATATATGTGTGTGTGTATGTGTGTATATAATATATATATATGTATATATATATTTGTGTATGTGCATCAATATGTTTGTATGTCTATCTTGGGAAAGAGCAAGAGAGAGAACGAACATCGGGTACCATATTGCAGAAACTATTCTAATCTTATCAGATCTTTATACTTCTCTATTTTCCAACACCAAGAATAAAAAAAATAAATATATCAACAAGCAAGCAAACAAAGAAACAAACAAATAAATAAACAAATGATTGAATTGCTAATACAAGTGTCATAGAATATTATTAAGATGTTATTTTAAAAATATTCACCACGTTTCTCTCATTGAAATTTATACAAATCTTAAGATGCACATACAAAGGAACTAGTATTTCTTTTTCGCTAAATACACACAGCAGAACTTCTGTTTAGCCTCATTTCATTATAATTTTTGCTTTCTGTTCACAGTAATTGCATAATAAATTGTGAACAATCAATTGAAGAGACTCTCTAAGTAATGATTATGAACTCTGTCGGTAGTTCTCAGATTTGCTGAGTAGCACTGCAATTATTTCAAAATCGATGACGGTACTAATTTTCGATTCGTTGAAAACAAAGACGCTTTCGAGAAATTTCTTTAGCGTCACGTCATCAAGACTAGACACAAACAATATTTCATTATAAATTAATAAACAAAAGATCTAATATGTTAAAGGCAAAAACTAAGTCGTCTTTGAAAAGTTCATAACCAACTTCATCAACCTGCAGCCTTCGCCATCATGTTATTTTCAGTCAATTAAAGAAGTGGTTTCATAGATTGGAACTATTGTAGTTATATAACAGAAATATCCACACACACACGCACATACACACACATACACATACACATACACACACACACACACACACACACACATAGTTATATACTCCATCTCTGAATTTCTCTGCAGTAAGACCTGAAATGTAAGATCTCTAACTTGATGACGAGGGTTCGCCTCATCCTGTGTTAAATGCATCCATACGGCCGCATTTTGTGGACTAAATCCATCAACATTATTATGGATCAACGAGACCCCAGAAACAGCTGTTTGACTCATAATACTTTTATTCCATCCCTTTAAATTTCCCTGTTATTTGTATACTGAGTATGTATTTACCTATCTATATAAATATTTAGATATTTATACATATAAATTCATCATTCACCATATGAAAGTTTGCACCTTTTGTTTTCTCTCGTTTCGCATGTATACTTATATACATATTTTGATTTGGTGTACTTAATATATTTAATATACTTCATGTGTCTTATTTGCGTCTCCCAATAATTGCTTCTATACCTGCTCAGACTGATCTCTCTTATAGCTTCTCTTTACTTTGTGAAATGATGCTCTTTTAGCACTGCAATACAATGAATATCTGGATCTCATGTGTGAACATATATATATATATATATATATATATATAATAGTAGGGGATATATTTCCAAATTCAATTTAGCAATTCTAAATAAAATTTCACAATATATAATATATGTATAAAATTTAGAGAAAAACCACTTTTAAACAATTCAATAACGAAAGATGTTATTCACACCGTATAGAAAACATATACAATAAAAAACCTTATTATAAAAATCAATAAAAATCAAAAACAATAAATAGTAAATAGTAGTGACTATATTTTAAATAAAATTAACTTTAGGTGGACTTAATTTTAAATTGAATTGATTTTATTATCATTATCTATTTGAAAATATAGCCACGAAACTTTTTACTACTATTTACTATTTATTGTTTTTATTGATTTTTATAAGATTTTTATAGTATATGTTTTCTATATAGTGTGAATACACATCTTTCATCATTATTGAATTGTTTATAGAAGATTTTCTCTAAATTATATACATACATACATACACACACATATATATATATATATATATATATATATATATATATTATGTGGAAATATATACGTATCAAGCTTGACCTCCACAGTGATAAGTTTACACACAATCACACCAGATGGGTGAATGCACAACCAGTGAATGCTCACACATACGGGCGCGATTACATTGTTGCATATATCGAGCCAAAATAGTATGCATATGTACATGTGAGGGGTACACGTAAATGAAAGTGAGCGTGTTCCCCCTGTATTTGTACCCGTGCGTGAATAACACATGGAGACTACCACACAGGTACAAATGTGTTTAGAAATGGAGCCCCATCACTACACTTAATGTATACTCTCACCATCCGCACGGATTGGTAAGTGTATCTCCGGTGTATATGTTGAGGCTTATAGTAGAGTTGTTGAAGGGGAACGTCGTTGAAATTGTGAATGAATGGGTAGAGTTGGGAATTGTAACCGGGTGGTGGACTAGTGTTGCTGGAATTGTGAATGGATTAGGGTGGTAATGAGGTAGGCATTGAGTATGGGTTACTGTAAGTTGTTTGTTAGAGTTACTAGGGTGAGCTAAAGCTCATAAATGTATATATTGATTTTTCATGATAGTTTTTAAGAATCCATTCATAATAAATTTTTTTAAGTAGCGTTGGTTTGCTACGTGGAAATAGTTTTTAGTTCCATTTATTATATTTCTCCATTCATACTATGAATGACGTTTACTTTCTATGGCGCGTATTTTTTTTTTTACTTAGTTATTTCCATGGTAACGTAATTTTGTTTGGTTTTTTAACGGCTAAGAATCTAATTTCACTTCATAATTTGTAACTGAATTGTAAGTAGTATGTATTTGATTTATCCTTATGTCATAATGTTATTTTTGATATTCTGGTTAATTACGATGTATTTATTGTTGTTTTCATAAGAGTGTTATGTATATGAGATTGTTGTGAGTTTTTAATTGTATAATTAATTATTTATCTGTATGAGTGTGGGTGTAATTTTTGTTGTATATATCGAGTTTTAGTGAGTAGTATATGCGTATATGTGAGGGAGCATATGTATCTGTTGTGTGTGTGTGTTTTGCGTGTGTGTGTGTTTGTGTGTGAATGTGTATTTGGGTTTGTTATTTAGGATTTGGGATGTATGTGTTAATTTGTCTGTGTGGGAGGGAGTGGTTTTGGTGTATATTGAGGTTTATAAGTTAGTATAGGTTGTGTATAAGTCTTGGGTCTGTGGTTACGTGTGGGTTTTTTGTGTGTGAATGTTTAGGTTAGGGGGATTGCTATATAAGTTGTTATAGGGTTTAGCAAAGGGAGATTTTATCGTTATATGCTTTTATGAGTTTTGGTTTATCATGGTTTTTTTAGGTAATTTGTGGTATTTTGTCTATTTTAGGTGTTGGTATTTTTTTACATTGTTTCATTCATAATTTTTGAGTGGTGTTCGTTTTGCCACGTGAATAACCGGGTGGTGGACTAGCGTTGCTTGGAATGTGAATGGTATAGTGTAGTAGTGAGGTAGGCATAGAGAATGGGATTGGGTTACTGCAAGTTGTTTGTTAGAGATGCTAAGGTGAGTTAAAGCTCATAAATGTATATAATGTTTTTGTGGGTGTGTATGTAAGTATTGTTGTATATGTCGAGTTTAGTGAGTATGTATAGGCGTATATGTGAGGGAGTATATGTATTTTGTGTGTGAGAGTGTTTTGCGTGTGAGGTGTGTTTTTGTGTGAATGTGTATATGGGTTGTTATTTAGGTTTTGGGATGTATGTGTTAATTTGTCTGTGTGGGGAGGGAGTGGGTTTGGTGTATATTGAGGTTTATAAGTTAGTATAGGTATGTGTATAAGTCGTGAGTCTGTGGTTTACGTGTGTGTATTTGTGTGTGAATGTTTAGGTTAGGGGTTTACTTTATAGGTTTGTTATAGAGTTTAGCAAAGGGAGATTTTATCGTTATATGTTTTTAAGAGTTTTGTATCATGGTTTTTTTTTTTTTTTTTTAGGGAATTCGTGTGGTAATTAGTCTATATTTTCGATATGGATTATATAGGTTATATATGGATTATATACTTATATTTTTTCATTTATACTTTAATTATTTAAAAGTATTATTTTTATATTTTAAAATTTTGATTTTTTAGTTGATGGAAGTCCACCTGAAGATTGTCGATCAAGACAAGAAACGATTGTAGTGGCGGTTTTTTTGACTATTTTATTAAATTTTATGTATTGATTAAGTCTTTCCTTGTTTGTTTTGCAAAATAGTGGTTTTGTCTCAAATAATATTTTACATATAAATATATATATATCTATATATATATATATAATATATTATATATATATATATATATATATTTATTAATGGATAAATGAATTATCTTGTTACGGATTATTCAAATTATACCGATACCTGGGTAGCAAAAATCACAACAGAAAAATCACGGTTGGGGTATCGCAACTTTAGATATATTATATATATATATATATATATTACTGTGTCTGAGGAGAGTCATTCTCTTTTAGTGACTTATTAATTTAACACACCCACTGGGCTGATTTCCACTCATTTAATTTTTTATTTTTACAAAACTTTTAGTTGCGTCTTGCAGAGATTTAACGACTATTGAAAAGGTTGCAGAGACGCAACGAAACATTTACTAAAAATAAATAAATGAGTTGAAATCAGACCGGTAGGCGTGTTAAATTCTCTCCAGAAGCAATTCACATAAAAAATCTTGCAAACCAAATGCATAATCTAGGAGTTACTTAGTTATGCATGTAGAAAACACCTGAGACGTCTCCTATAAGTAATTTTTCAAACCGACAATTCATATAATTGTAATAATATTGTGTAATAGCGGCTTCTTACATGTATTTCTGCACGCATATCTATGTAACTCCTATTTGTAATGAAACATATGTAATGAGGTGTTCGCAATGACCAAGATTTTCCCGTTGTTTGTTTATAATTGTGTGCGTGTGTGTATTTATATGTATGTGTATGTATATGTATTTTTGCATATATGTATGTATGCATGTATGTATGTATGTATGTATGTATGTATGTATGTATGTATGCATGTATGTATGTATGTATTTATTTATGTATGTATGTATGTATGTATGTATATATGCATGTATGTATGTATGTATTTATTTATGTATGTATGCATGTATGTATGTATGTATGTGTGCACGTATGTATGTCATTAGTTTTTATTTCAAGATTTCTTGAATAGAATAAAGAGCCGGTTTCTAACCTAGATCCGAGGCTCCTTCACTGGAATTTCAACAATTTGAAATACTGTACTGATGAAGGGAATGAGTGAGTAGAAATATGATTTTACATTTTTTACGTATCTCTAACCCCGAAACGCGTATACAGTTAATCAGAGTCTGGTGGATTCGTTATTTTTTTCTCGTTACCTGCATGAGTCGTTGAGTATTGCTATCTGGGAGATATGGTAGTAAAATAGCATTTTAACTGCTATTTCTAAATTTCGGTATGTGGTGAAGCAAATTTTGCTGAACCTTAATTATAATTATGCTCATTATATAGTATATATATATATATATATATTATATATATATATATATATATATATATATATATATAATATATTATATATATAATATATATATGTATATATATATGTATATATATATGTATATATATATATATATATTATATATATATATGTATATATATATATATATGTATATATATATATATACATACATACATACATACATACATACATACATACATACATACATACATACATACATACATACATATACATATACATATACATACGACAGTTTCTGCCTACCAAATCTACTTTCAAGGCTTTGGTCACCTCGAGGCCATCGTAGAAGTGGCTTGCCCAAAGTCCCACGCAATAGAATCGTATCCAAAAGCATGTGATTGGGAAGTAAGTTTCTTACCACACAGCCACTCCTGCGCCAGGAGGACCTATGATGGACACTCAAATGTAGTTGTAATGTAATCTGCATGAGCGGGCTGCAAACATTATTCTTCAAATATCTTTGAGAGTAATTAGAAATAATTATAAAGTTAAGTTCGTCGAGGCTTATAGGAAAGCAGAATAGCATATGGATTTTGATACTAATAAGGAATTATTATATTTATTATATTAGTACGATGATAATTGTATAATAGACGATGCATGAAGAATTTTAAAGAGTCTTAGGTGATAAAAGAGAATGTTACTAAGTCCGCTAGACTTGAAAGAATATTGCGCATGTGTGTGGAGGATAGGAAGGAGAAAGAGAGATCAAAGTAACAATGAGTATATTGGGGATGTGACAGAGAACTGTGAGTATAGTTCTTTTTCCTTCTTTTTCTATGTCTTTGTCTGCCTCTCTCTTTACATATACACATAATAGTTTATATATATTATTATACACATAGGCGTAGGAGTGGGTGTGTGGTAAGTAGCTTGCTTACGAACCACATTGTTCCGAGTTCATTCCCACTGCGTGGCACCTTGCGCAAGTGTCTTCTACTATAGCCTCCGGCCGACCAAAGCCTTGGGAGTGGATTTGGTAGGCGGAAACTGAAGGAAGCCCGTCATATAAATATATATATATATTTATATATTTATATATATATATAAATTAGAAAAAAACCACCTTTCATCAATTCAAAATGAAAAATTAAATTACACCATCTAGAAAATTACATATAATAGAAAGATTAAATATAAGAATTTTAATCTTTCTATTATATGCAACAGCTTGGCGATAGCTGGTCAGAGGTCTACGCAAAGTTTTCAAAAAGTTTCCATTGTTCTCGATACAATCAAGATCTTGTGCAACTGAAACCTGAGTGTCTTTTTGGTCAGCTGAAAGTACTTTTGGCACAATCTTGGCAGACATGCATCTCATACCCAAATCTTCAGTGATAATGGACTGAACTGAACAGTAACTAATCTGCACATCCTCTGATAACTCACGGACAGGGATTCGATCATTCCTCCTCACAGCTGGATGCACATCTGCGATGTTTTTCTCAATTCTGATGGTTGCGGGTCTCTCAGAACGTTCGTCAATATCGACATTTTTTCGGCCATCTTAGAAACGTCTGAACGACTCGTACCCCTGATTTGTGTGCGGCGCATACACTCCTCTCTCCATACAATTTCTGCAAATTTGCGAAGGCCCCTGAGCAGGTATCACCATGACAACTTTCTCTCTCATGGTTAATGCGACGATCATACACTACACACGTTCCTTCTCAGCACTGCTGTAAACAGCGGAAGTGAATTAGAACATTAAAGCTTAGTGCACATGCACAGCAGAGTTCAAGGTCAATCATTGTCAAGCAGCTTCACTGTGCATGCTTTAGCTTCGTTACTATGACAACAGTCCGGATACTTATTGATCAGACCTCGTAGGTATATGGATATATGTGTGTACATATAAACACGTGCCGATATGGTTACATATGACCATACACACACACATACACATAGCATATCTTGTGTTTACAATTTGATGCCCGACTGCTACTAGTGGGTCTAGAACCTCGCATCTGCTTCCGGTTTTGTGGTTTAGCTATCACTGTACCTAAATGTATTTGTAATTATGATATTCAAAGCAAATATATGATAAATTATGATAAATAGGAGTTTTTATAATTTGTCCCTACATACGTTTCACCATTGTGGGTTTTTGTGCTCTACACTGGATGTTCCAAGTGCAATTGGAGTTTTAATCTCATTAGATTACATATATGCAAATGAATATGTATGTATGTATGTATGTATGTATGTATGTATGTATGTATGTATGTATCCTTTTTAATTAGACTGGCAATAAACCCATGTGTTTTCGGAGATCGAACTGGTTATATCAGCTGATATAACTGTGAAGGATACTACTAGGAAAAGAGAAGGAAAATTATTTCAATAACCAGTTTTTATCTCACACCCAACAACACTCACCCGGACAACCTAGTTTTGTTCTAGTTAAACATGATACAACCACAGATTTTTCCAATGGTGAACTTCAAAAAGTCTAAGAAAATACCTTCTCGGTGTTATCGCAAGATATAAAAGACAATCTTCGAAGAAGCGCCGGCTGGAACTGCTTCGGAATTTCTCTTAACTACAAACTTAAATCCCCTCTATGACTCCCATGCTTAATTAGAATAATTTTTTTTTTACTTAATTAGTATAAAAATACTAACCAAACCATTCCAGTATTAAAAAAATGTCCTAATAAAGCTGATGTAATTACACGTCAATGCAAAACTTGATTCCCGTCAGATAATGTAGGACTGAATTGAAAATTGAATTTATAATTAAAATGACAAATTGTCAAACTCACTCTCTCGGTTTTTTTTTTATTAACAACATTTTTTAAGTGTTTATTTTAATTTTGTGAAAACATTGATTTAAATATTATTAATTATTTTGTCATCCATTTTAATCCGCTCCAACGTTATGTCGTCTCTACTTTTTTTATGTATTGTATTATTTTTTTTTTTCTTTAAGAAGCACAAGTGTATTTTAGTGCTTTGCGTGCAAGACAGCAAAGGAAGACTGTCTTATGCTGCTGCTGCTTCTGCTGCTGCTGCACTCTCTCATGAGGATGATTTTTAGCCCTGGGCCACGCTGTACTGAGTAGATCTATGACCAAATGATCAAACAATCGAAAGATGAATATATTGGGCTTCCATCGGTTATTTCGTATCCAGAACTACATCGTCCAATCTGTTCTTTTATTCTCCAAAGCCATGTGGTGTAATTTGGTGAAAATTTGGCTACTATTTCTAGTCAATCGAATGACTATATAAAGCTAATGCGATTCCCTTAGCTGTGTACATTTGCTATCGTTGTTGAGACCCTGGTCAATCTTTAGTGAGCAGAAATATAAATAACGGTATCGTATCTGTGACCATCCCGTCTTTTCAGAAATACGCAAGACTACATTACCCAATGAATCCATCTTTTTTTAAGATGGTATGATGTGAGCTGAGTGGAGTTTGATTCCTATTTCTTGCAGGGCGAGACGCTATATACAGGCTTGTTCGTCAGTTCAACCCTGTCTATTATTAATATTGTAATAACTGAGTCACAATGGTTTCTCATCCAAGTAAAAAGCCAACAGGTTTGTTTGGGAGGGTGTAGGCAATACAGTGGAATTCTGTCCTTAACTGGTACTCTTTTACTCTTTTGCTTGTTTCAGTCATTTGACCGTGGCCATGCTGGAGCACCGCCTTCAGTCGATTGAGCAAATCGACCCCCAGGACTTGTTCTTTGTAAGCCTAGTACTTATTCTATCGGTCTTTTTGCCTAACTGTTAAGTTATGGGGACGTAAACACACCAGCAACGGTTTTCAAGCGATGTTGGGGGGACAAACACAGACACAAAAACATATACACACACGTACATACAAATATATATATATATATATATATATACGACGAGCTTCTTTCAGTTTCCACTCACAAGGCTTTGGTCGGCCCGAGGTTATAGTAGAAGACACTTGCCCAAGGTGCCACGCAAAGGGAATGAACCCGGAACCATGTGGTTGGTAAGCAAGCTACTTACCACATAGCTTTATTTTATCGACCCTGACAGGCAGAAAAGCAAAGTTAACCTTGAAGGATTTGAACGAAAAGCACGATGTGTCAGAAATACTACAAGGCAGTTTTTCCGACGCTCTAACAACTTTGCGTATCCACTGGTCTACAATTATTCATTAATAAATTTGGGTTCAAATGTTGGCACAAGGCCAGCAATTTCGAGGAGGCCGGGGTTAAGTCGCTTACTCGGCTGGTACTTACTTTATCGACCCCCCAAAGGATGAAAGGCAAAGTCAACCTCGGTGGGATTTGAACTCAGAACGTAAACATGGACGAAATGCTACAAAGCATTTTGTCCGGCGTGCATTTCGTCCGTCATTACGTTCTGTGTTCGAATTCCACCGAGGTCGACTTTGCCTTTCGTCCTTTCCGTTGCGGACTGAGGTTGGTGTAATCGACTTACATCTCTCCGGAAATTGTTGGCCTTGTACCAAAATTTGAAAGAAAAATAGGCGCAGGAGTGGCTGTGTGGTAAGTAGCTTGCTAACCAACCACATGGTTCCGAGTTCAGTCCCACTGCGTGGCATCTTGGGCAAGTGTCTTCTGCTATAGCCCCGGGCCGACCAATGCCTTGTGAGTGGATTTGGTAGACGGAAACTGAAAGAAGCCTGTCGTATATATGTATATATATATAAGTGTGTGTGTATATGTTTGTGTGTCTGTGTTTGTCCCCCTAGCATTGCTTGACAACCGATGCTGGTGTGTTTACGTCCCCGTCACATAGCGGTTCGGCAAAAAAGACCGATATAATAAGTACTGGGCTTAGAAAGAATAAGTCTCGGGGTCGATTTGCTCGACAAAAGGCGGTGCTCCAGCATGGCCGCAGTCAAATGACTGAAACAAGTAAAAGAGTAAAGAGTAAAGAGAGTATGGGGTTTGCAGACCTACGTAGCTGACGTAAAAGACATGCCAAATTTACTTATTCCTCCGTAGATTGAAAACTAAAATAATGAAAAGCCTTGATCGACATTTGACCTTTATTGCGTCTCAAAATGAGGTGTTTGAATTACTTGGCCAATCCCAGAAACGCAACTAGCCAATCTGTTTCTTATACACATCAAATCTTGTAGCTTCAGAGACTTGGATCCCTTATTTGCATTCTCCAAGTGTCTAACAGTTTAATTAATTTCAGAAGCTTGTCAATGGGGAGCCCATTTCATAAAGACACACAAACAAATCAAATTTAACTATTTCTTCATATGTGTATACTAGCAGAAGAACCGCCCTCCGGGTGGTTTTCTGCTGTCAAATGGCCATAGCAATAAAATTCACTTGATGATTCTTAGATAACGACAGAAAGGAAATTAGTTCGATCAGTTCGAAGCTTCAGTAAGTTTTAATAAGTTGTCCAATATAATCTTTTTCCAGTTTGTATAAACAATAAATTGAGGGTATTTACATAGCGAATTTAAGTCAACAAAATAGCTGATTTCCTCATCTCAAATAACGAAATAAAACTTGAAATAAAAAAAGATTGTAATGAATATATATTAAGTAAATTATTGTTAATCATTATTGTGTAATAATGAAATCAAACCTGAAGTGTGTGTTTGTTTATATAAGAGAGACAGTGTACGTGTTTATATCAGAGATACTCTGTGTGTGTGTGTGTGTGTGTGCGTATGTGTGTGTGTGTGTGTGTATGTGTGTGTGTGTTGTGTGTGTGTGTGTGTGTGTGTTTGTGTGTGTGTGTGTGTGTTTGTGTGTGTGTGTGTGTGTGTGTGTGTGTGGTGTGTTTGTGTTGTGTGTGTGTGTTTGTGTGTGTGTATGTGTTGTGTGGTGTGTGTGTGTGTTTGTGTGTGTGTGTGTGTTTGTGTGTGTGTTTGTGTGTGTGTGTGTGTGTGTGCGTGTGTGTGTTTGTGTGTGTGTGTGTGTGTGTGTGTGTGAGGGAGACAGAGAGTGAGGAGAGACAACATTGCAAGCAATAAATGAGATAAAGATGAAATGAAAAAATCGTATAAACAAAAGCTCATTAAAAACTATCTTGCACCGAATATTTAAAATTGTGAATTTGAAATATCAAATAATAAAAGGAAGTTGAGGAAGTAACTTTTCCTGAAAACTCCAATTTATAATAAAAAAAATCTCACTTGCTTAGTAAATATTTTTTCAGTAATTTATCGTAGTTGTAATATATCTCTAATTTAAATAAACTTCAAGGTAACCCAACTACGTTTAGCATGCTAGAAATAGCAGCGATCATATAGTTATTATTGTAAGACTTATACCGTTCCAAACAGCCATACCAACAAAATCACTTCTTAATGTTTGTTAAAAAGATTTTTACGGTATATTAAAAAATTTTCGTTTTATCAAAGATATTCATTTAACAATCTATTTTGCCTAATAGCATTCATTCATTCAATAAATTTTTTTCTTTTTTACATTGCGTATATAAAATGAACTGTGGGGTTTTACAGATAGCGAATTAAAACTTGAAATGAACACATTGAAATGATTATATATTAAATTATCATTAATGAAAATAGAGGTGAGAGAGAGTGAGAAACTGTTGCAAATGGAAACGGAAAATGTCACCTGCAACGAATTAATATTATTTATTATTAATTCTACACTACAATGAATGCAACAAATATTTAAATTTATGAAAAACTCGTAGTTCAAATATTCAATATCCTTCAGAAATCGAAATTACAGGAAATTTCTTGGAATTATAAAAATTTATAAAAATTTCCGGATGGTCAAGCCTTTAATAATTGCTTTCTATTAGTAACTGTTACATAATTAATAAGCAGCTTTTTCCATTACAATATAGACATGTGAGTACAGTAATACCTCAATTTATGAGGATCCGGTTTACGAGACCCCGTGTTTACGAGTTTTATTTTATAATAAATTTTTCGAGCAAAAGATCCAAATTTTAAACGAACTTTAAAATGTTCTACTACCATAACAAATACTTTTGCTGTTACCGAGAAATTTGTAGAGAGCAAAAACAAGCTTCTTCTAAGTAAACATCTCTAGACTCCAGAAATCGACAAGTCCGCCTACGAGTGCTTGTGAATCGGCGATCGCGTCAACAAGCGATGGTGTGCACGAGTCAAGTGCGAATAAAAGTGATGCAGAAAACGATTATAATACTAATATTTTTCATCATAAATGGTCTAGATTGTCTTTTTACTTTGCATAAAATATTCTTTTATAGTCTATTGTTGTTTCATTGCCGTTTATTTACGAGTATTATAAATTTTATCGATAAAATATTTTTCTTGGAACGAATTACGATTTATAACATTGTTAATATGGGAAATTATTGCTCAGTTTTACGAGCTTCGCTTTTCGAGCGGTCTCCGGGAACAAACTAACTCGTATATCGAGGCATTAGTGTATATGCAAATGTGTGTATGCATTAAAGACAGTTTGCTTTAGAACCAACGTCTCAATGAGATAGCTTCTAAACTTCCGTGACTCGGATTTTGGGGTTAAATTCTATCCATGTGCACTTTTCTCTGTTATGTGAATTAGGATCCATTACTGCAGAATAAAGCTGGTTATAGCTTACTAATGCACTTGTAACTAAAAACATTATATCATTATAAGTAGATATGTCTTGGATTGTATTCGAAACTTTGTATTCTTTCCTTCCTGAACACAAAAAAAGATAAGGAAAAAAGATCGATAACATCACTGAATATAAGAACAATGACATGTGAAAACCATAGAAAATAATCTTCAAAATTGTTTTTTCGTAAGACTGTACTTCAGTATTATCCAAGTAGACTTCACACCATCTGAAGAACGAGACGTTTCAGAACCAAAAAATGTACAATTTCAAACAAAGTTATGCTTTACGATACTTTGCAAATTTCTAAGAATCTCTGTAAAGTAATCCTAGAATTTCCAAGGGAATAGATTTGTATTGGAATAATATGTTTAATAGAAGAAATCTGTATTGTTTACTTCTGCAGTGGTTTTTGCCAATCATAAATCCATATTGAAAACATATTGATGTGAGAAAGCCATGTGTGTATGTGTGTGTGTGTGTGTGTAGGTGTTATATGTTGTGTGTAGACATAACCAGAATATCCTTTAATCTTTCTGTCATATTTATGTGTGAATTGTGATTTCGGTTGTGAGTATCTGACAATAAATACACAATGAGGTGTTTGGCAGTCAATGCACTTTGTACAAATACGTTACAGGCTATGTGTGGTAGAAGGTTTGCTTTCGAGTCCCATGACAACAGGTTCAGTTCTACTGCATAACATCTTGAGATGTTCTTTCTTCTAATATAGCCCCCGGGTTGAACAAATCCTTGCGAGTGGATTTGATAGATGGAAACTAAGAGAAGCCAGCCATATATATATGTGTGTGTGTGTGTGTGTGTGTGTGTGTCTTAGTGTCTGTGTTTGTCCCCCGCACCGCTTCACAACCGGTGTTGGTGTGTCTACGTAACCGTAACTTAGCGGTTCCGTAAAACTGTTCGATGACAAAAGTATCGATCTTAAAAGAATTGGTTCTGGCGTCGATTCGTTCGACTAAAATTCTTCAAAGCAGTCCCACATCATGGCCGCATCTCACAAATGAAACAAGTAAAAAGAAAAGGTAATATATATATATATATAATATATAATATATATATATATATATATAATATATATATATATATATATATATATATATATACATACATATACATATACATACATATATATATATATATATATATATATAAAAACGTATATATATATACATACACACATATATACATATATATATACATACACACATATATACATATATATATATATATATATTATATATATATATATATATACATATATAATAATAAATATTAGGGAATGAATCCCAAATTACAGGGAAAAATAGTGGTTTTGTCTCGAATTATATATATATACATATATATATATATATTATATATATATAATATATATATAATATATACATATATATATATATATATATTATATATATATATATATATATATATATATATACTCATATATACTACATATGTGGAAAATCCGTGTGTGTTTGTTTGTGGCGTTGTTAGTTAACTCCTCCTACATCGTTTTATTGATTTTGATGGAACTCGACTCGTGAGTAGAACTCATGTCTGGAAACGTCATGACATACTTAAATTATTGAAAAAATCGATAATACGGCCCCTGGAAGGGACCTTTATATCTACCTCATATAACTAATGTTTTTTTTTTAACACCTAATGGAAATAACCCATAGCACCTGTCCAATATTTTTTTAAACACTGAAGGGAAATAACCTATTTCATTGTTTGTGTTCGATTACTTTGAATATTGATTTTTGTGTGTCCTAGTTCTAATTTTTGCAGACAATATCATTTTTATACTTTATTTGACACGTGAGTAGCACTGATGTCTGGAAACCTCGAGAAATACTTAGATTGTTAAAAAAAATCGACAATAGAGCCCTTCCAATAGAACCTTCTTTCTACTACATATTACTAATATTTTATTTAAATAACCCAAGGGAAATAACCCATACCACCGGCAGATTTTTGCGAAGCGATCAATATTTGATTCTTACGATCAGCCGGCCTAATTCTGCATTTCACTAGTCGCAGTTATGAAATACTAAGCATTATTATTGTACTTCCTTAATTAGAATCTTAAACATTAAAGATTTCATTCATACATTTCTATACATACATCCATTTTTGAATGCCTATCATTCCGATAATTCTGCATTTTTACAGTTACACTTTTTCCATGACAGTAGATAATTTTTTTATTCTACAACGTATTTTTAGTGGCTTAATGCAGGCATAGCGTGGATTCGATTTTCGATTCCCAAATTTCATTTAACACTTCAACAGCGCTTTTCTCACGCTAAAACAATAGTTTTTCTGTGAATGACAGCAGTTATACATTTCCCAGATGCCTTCGCTAAGCAGAATAATGCCTTTGCCTCTCCCCAACCCCCGAAAACCTCTCTTGCCAACCTCCAACAATCTCTCCCTCCTCCAGCTGACAGTTTTTTGTGCTATTTCGTGACGGAAAATATATCTTTTGTGGCAATTATAACGAAATTGCTTTCTTACATCAGAGTATTAAGGCATTTCAATAGAACAATCTTTATTCCCCGGGAATTACCTGGTACACCAGCTAGTACATATACGTATATATAGTATATACCAATCTTGGTATCAGTTTTAGAAACCATCCGTTTTTCTTCAGAGGAAGAATCCAAATAATTAAAACCAGAAGAGAACATACAGGCAGACCATCATTATACCGTAAAATTGCATGCATGTATTTATGCTTTGTTACACATTTTTTGTTCATTTTTCTTTTCTCCTTTTTTTTTCTAGAATTAATATGATAAATCGTATTTTTTCACAATTTTCTACTGAAATGCAATTTAATTAGTTATTGAAGCAGAACAAAACAAAGAATATAATGATAAATCTCATTCGTGAATGCACCACAGCCAAACGGTTTTGCTTTCTTTAATTACTTTCACATCCCAGCTAACTTATTAATTAAACTTGAACCGTAATCAAAATTTTTCTAAGGTTTTTGAGCTAATTTCCCTCATTATTTTTTTTCTTGTTGTTACTTTTAACAACGTTAATTTGCGATGAGTATAACGATTCATATTAATAGCCAGAATGACGTAAATTATCGCTTTGAGAGGTATCAACTTTTACACGATTAAAAAATTATAGCGCCATAAAGTATTTCTTTCGAAAATTCTGAGTATTTGGCGTGGCCGTACAGATCACCGGTAAAATTATATAAATCTGCAGTGGATTTAGTGCTTAATTCTCGTCTACATTATTGCACACACACACACACATACATGCACCACATATTTCTGTGTGTGTATGTGTGTGTGTATGTATATATATATATATAATATAATATAATATAATAATATAATGTGGAGACGGGTGCATAGATTGGAATCCTGTTTGTATTTTTTCCTAACCCCCATACTTACCGAGAAAATCGATTAAGACTTTTTCTAATGGAATTTCCCTCTTTCCTTTGCCATTAAAACAACCAGTTGCTTAGATGTTTTCTGACGGGATGGGGTCAGGAAATTTTCATAAAGCTGGAGGCTCCAATCGAAACAGGGGATCCGAAATGATAAGGTTGACAAACGCTGTTATAGATTATGCCTAACCGGAAACGATCACAGTCACATATATATATATATATATATATATAATATATATATATATATATATATATATATATATATATCAGAGATGGATTCTCGCGTCTTGGACGAAAAATGAGAGTTTAGTATAATAAAGCGGTAATCATGTTCTATAGACACGAATGGGTTTTTTTAGGCCTGCTGGTGCCTTGCAAACCTTTTTGGCAAATGGAACAGGACGGCAAAGCCTGCTTTGCTTCGTGTCACAAGATCACAATGACAGGTAGCGAGGAGCGTTTTGTAAAGGAGCGACGTTTTGCCAGCGTGACTTCATGCTTACAAGAAGTTGGCCCCGATGTTGGAGTCGACTTTAGTCAAAAACATATAGTGGATGACATTATGACTGGTTGGAAATGCATGAATGAAAGTGTTAAACAATGTTAGGTAAGGTAGGAAAATAAACAGGAATTTGAAGAATATGTGAAATGATCCTAGACAAAATTGCTGCTATGTACGAAAGAGTAACACGCTTATCTCTTCACAATTTGAGATGGGGGGCGGGCTTTCTATCTCTCAGTAAGTAAACGTTTACATTTAAAAGTATTCACTTTAGCCAAAAGTAGCTTGATCGCAACTAGCGAACAAAAACACAATACTACAATGCATACTAGACAATCTGTGTTGTTCTTTGTCGAAGCCCCATTGATATAAATGAAGGTCTGCATCCGATTCATCAAACTAATGAGGAGCAAAGATTCCGATATGGAACCATAGGATTGCACGTGTTTCACACATTACTTAGAATATTGAGTAACTTGCAACGTGATCTAAAGAGTGAGGTTGAACTTATATCACAATACACCAACGTCAACTGTAAGACAACTTTCGGAATGATCACAGTGACAACATTAAAGAATTATGTCTAAATGTAATAATAGATGATGCGTAAAACAATTTACTTCATTCATATTACACTACCATAGCGAGTAATAGCTACGTCACATTTAGTAAAGCCGACCAAAAGCAACCATGCATTAATACAATTCTATTGGGTTGTCCGAAAAGTTCGTGCCGATTTATAGTAGCTTACCTTTCGACTTATTTTAGAACATGGTTGAGTCCATAAAATAGGATTTGACTACACCTGTATTTAGAGCACAGTTTAAGCTATCTTTTCGTGGAAGAAGGTTTATGTTCCTATAACCTGTGTTAATTCTTTAACCCTTTAAAATGGAAGATAAGAAAGTTCATTTTCGGTACTTGATGCTTTGAGAACCAGACAAAAATTGTTGCAGCTCGGCTGGGATGTGTTACCCCACCCTCCATATTCACCAGATATTGCTCCTTCGGATTTCCACTTATTCAGGTCTGTGCAGAATAGTCTGAATGGTAAAAATTTCAATTCCTTGGACGACGTAAAAAGATACTTTGATGGATTCTTTGCCATGAAACCACCTCAATTCTGGAAAGAGGGTATTTTCAAGTTAAAGGCAAGATGGAGACGCATTGTGCAACAAAATGGTTCATATTTGGTTGATTAAAAATGTAATGTTAAGTATTTATTGACCTCTTTCTTTCCTTTAAAAATCGGCAGGAACTTTCCGGACAACCCAATAAATACCCACATCTTTTACTAAAAATCGAGTAAGAATATTATCATGCACTTGTAGTCTTATCTGAAAAAGTCTTAATATTTCACCTGAGAATTTCAATATTACAACGATGTACTGACCCTTAAGCGAATTCATGGATAAAAACCAATATGCAACAAACACAAAATGAAGCCCCGAAATTCCATGAACTATTTAAAGCTATGGCTTAAACACTCACTTTTCAATTCCAATGCTCGCACAAACCTCGTCATTAATTTTTCCCTTTGATCCAAAAATATCTCCACAACCAGAGATACCATAAAATATTTAACAAGCAGTAAACGAACTTAGAGCAGTGCAACTAACTTGAAATTATTATTCCAAACTTTGACCAAAAATCTGTAACACTCTAATAATATAATACTCTTCTGACATGAAACTACTTTAACGGTCAATGTCTTCAGTGACAACAATAGCACATCCTATTCTTATATCTAAACCAGTTGTTCTCAACCGTTTTTTACCTATGGACCCTTTTGATTCTAATTTTATTCTGGACAACCCCCGTAGCCATCCGATGTTTAAAATATGTTTCATAGAGACTTCTATCAAAATTCCTATTTTGTATTTCACCCTTTCACTTATGTAGGCTTGCAATGCGACTCTCTGAGAGAACATGTTTCAGTGGCGGGAGAAACCCAGTTGTTGCTTCCAGTAAATATGTGAAACAGAATCTTTGCATGGGCCCTGCTGTGAATCTCCAATTTACAATTTTGTTTGCGTAAAAAAAAATAAATGCGCCCTTTTTAAAGCCGAGTCAGACTCATGGGCCCGGTTTTCCGGTTTCTATGGCGTATGTGTTCCCCAGCTGGACTGGACGCCAGTCCATCGCAGCGTTACTCATTTTTGCCAACTGAGTGGACTGGAGCAAAGTGAAATGAAGTGTTTTTTCTCAAGAACACATCGCGTCGCCCGGTCCAGGAATCGAAACCACAATATTACGATCATGATGCTGACATCCTAACCACTAAGCCACGCGCCTCCACTTTTGTTTGCGTAGACACCCCCAAAATCTTATATCGACCTTGCACGAGTCATACAGTCTCTGGATGAGAACCACTGATTGAAACGGAAAGACATTCAAACACATAGTCTGCCTATAATTGAACACTTTCGGAAATATTACAAGAATTGGTTGAAGTTATTTAGAAAGGAATCAACCATGATAGAAGTGTAGGAATTATAGAACATGCGAAAGCATTAGAAAGATAGGGGAATTGCAACCTGTGTGCTGGAATCATACTGATCCATGTCGGACAACCAAGAACTTTAAATTGGAATTGATCTCCTTTTGTATGAGTACTTTGACACAATGCCAACGATTTCGAGATGCCGAGAGTAAATCGCTTAAATCGACCCCAGTGCTCGACTGGTACTTATTTTATTGACTTCTAAAAGATGAAAAGCAAAGTTGATCTCGGCAGGATTTGAACTCAGAACATAAAGTCCTAAGTACCTAATGAAAGCCATCTGACACTGATATTAACTACACATCATATATCCAGAAAGTTCCACATAGCATTCTCAACTTTCTCCTATAGTCAATATGTAACCATTTATTACTTACGGTACAATTCCTCCTATTCTTTCCTAGAAGATAAAAGATACATGTGCCAAACCTCGAACAAAATTCTATTGCATCCTAAAAATTCCAACACTTTTTTCTTACATGAAATCAGCTTGAGGGTCTATCCCTCAAAAGTTCAATTATAAGCGCAGGCGTGGCTGCGTGGTAAGAAGTTTTCTTCCCAACCACATCGATCCCGGTTCAGTCCACTGTGTGGTACCATCGGCAACTTTCATCAGCTACAGCCTGGGGGCCGACCAAAGCCTTGTGTGTGGATTTGATTGACGAAAACCGAAGCCTGTCGAATATAGATATAAATGTGTGTGTGTGTGTGTGCGCGCCCGCGTGTATCTGTATGTGTTTCACTGTCACCCAACTACCGCTTATTGTTGGTGTGTTTATGTCCCTGTGATATAGCGGTTCGGCAAAAGAGACTGACAGAATAAGTAGCAGGCTTAAAATAAACAAGTTCTGGAGTAGATTCGTTCGGTGAAACCTCAAGGCGGTGTTTCAGCATTGCCACAGCCTAATGGTGGAAACCATGAGAGGAAGATCAAAGAATATAATCCCAACCCACAATCTGCATTATACCGCCTCAAACGCAATTTTCCTCCAAATGCACTTTTCCTTTATAATTATAACTCACAGGAAAGGCGGCGAGCTGGCAGAAACGTTAGCAAGCCGGGCGAAATGCGTAACCGTTTTTCGTCTGCCGTTACGTTCTGAGTTCAAATTTCGCCGAGGTCGACTTTGCTTTTCATCCTTTCGGGGTCGATAAATTAAGTACCAGTTACACACTGGAGTCGATGTAATTTCTTTGTCTGTCCTTGTTTGTTCCCCTCTGTGTTTAGCCCCTTGTGGGCAATAAAGAAATAAGAAAAGTTTGCACGCCGGGTGAAACATTTAGCAGTATTTCGTCTGTCTTTACGTTATGAGTTCAAATTCCGCCGAGGTCGACTTTGCCTTTCATTCTTTCGGGGTCGAAAATTAAGTACCAGTAACGCACTGGGGTCGATGTAATCGACTTAATCCGTTTGTCTGTCCTTGTTTGTTTTCTCTGTGTTTAGCCCCTTGTGGATAGTAAAGAAATAGGTATTTCGTCTGTCTTTACGTTCTGAGTTCAAATTCCGCCGAGGTCGACTTTGTCTTTCATCCTTTCGGGGTCATTAAATAAGTACCAGTTACACACTGGGATCGATATAATCGACTTAATCCGTTTGTCTGTCCTTGTTTTTCCCCCTCTGTGTTTAGCCCCTTGTGGGCAATAAAGAAATAAGAAACGTTAGCACGCCGGGCGAAACACTTGGCGAAATTTCGTCTGTCTTTACGTTCTGAGTTCAAATTCCGCGAGGTCAACTTTGCCTTTCATCTTTTCGGAGTCGATAAGTTAAGTACCAGTTGCGTATTAGGGTCGATCTAATCGACTGCCCACCCACCCCACAGACACACACAAATTCGGGCTTGGTGCCTAAAGTAGAGAAGATTATATATCACTGCGTTCATTTATTCCTATCTTCTCATACTACCACCACACAACAATTATCAAAGCATTTGCATACCGCTAATATTCATTTATTTAAACAATGGTGTATCTCACATATTTTAAATACACGTGTAGAATTTTTATGACACTAAATTTAATAATCTTTCTAATTTTTGATCAATAATTATTAAATCATTTTTACATTAATTTCGCATAATTTTTATGTATGTTACATTATATGTTTTAAATATTTAACAATAAATTTATACAGTGACTAAACAATCGAGTCGTTTAATATTCATATATCTATGCCTTTGATGTATTCAAGTATTGTATAATTCAACGCTTTGAATAACTCTATGCGTTTAGCTTCGTACATCTCATGTTTAAACAACAGTGTTCGTCTACACACGCACACGTATTTGTTCACGTATGGATGTGTGCGTTTCTTAATACATTTCTATATATGTGTGAGCTCATGATAGTGCAACCGAGTATATCTCCCATATAATCGCTAGGAAGTGGGCATTTGCGTGTGAGCGCATGCATATGTATGTATATGTGTTTATGTATATATGCATGCAATATGCATGTATGCGAAAGTTTATGAATACCGTCTCCGATGAAGAGATATATAA
>NC_043008.1:21341952-21371952 GCF_006345805.1 Octopus sinensis | reverse complement strand
GAGCTGTCATCAAGTAATACGCTGTTACTTTTTATCACACGATTATGTGTATAATTCATGTTTACCTCTGGAGAGGAAGACAAAGTGTAACAATCGAACTTAACCGAAAGATGAATTGAACAGCTGTGTTGCACATCAGCGAACCACTCGCTAGTTTTACTGCACTCTTGTTCACCTTTACAGCAATGAATTATATCTTTACGTCTCTCAGACTCAACAGTACCCAGTATTATAAAATACGTATTAGGCGCCCAGCACATTCTAATAAAGTCAAATGAACTCGACCATTGAGAGTTAAGTAAAGTTGACAGATAGGTGGTGATTTTCCTGTAATACGTTGAGAAATATTTACTATACACAAGAGTCCGCTATTCATTACTGTCAACATTTCTGTGTCAAGAACTGGATAAGATCTACCAATTTCTCGTCTGGTTGCTCCCTGTGTAAATGGAAAAGCTGGTTACTCAGATAATATAAGAAACAAATAATAAAATTAGTTGAACTGATGGACTGTTATATCATTTTGATCCTCTAAAAACCGTTATGAGAAGCATAAATCCACCTTTCACTTTTCAGATAGTCACACATCAATTTTCAAATATTATGGTTAAGGTTCGTCTACAGTAACACATTCAGAGACACATCTACACCTATGGTGCACCACAATTGTTTGTGCAGCATTTCACCTGCGAGGTACCTCATGTATATATATATATATATATATATATATATATATATATATATATATATATATATATATTTATAAGTTCAGCAAAAATTTAGATTCAAATGAATATGGTACTTGATTTATATGCACCAGAATTCTGTATGGTGTTATCCATAAAAATCCGTGGGGTGATTATAATCAAAATAAGCAACAAGAATGACTCCGGTAATTTGGTACGATCGTTTCGTACTACATCATTTTATTAAATGTTGTATTACTTACAACATTTAATAAAATGATGTAGTACGAAACGATCGTACCAAATTACCGGAGTCATTCTTGTTGCTTATTTTGAATATATATATATTCTCTCCATTTTTTCCCTCTTAATACTTTCTGTCGAAGAGCGTAGGCTCGAAACGTAAAATACGTTTCTATATATCCCGAACGTTAAAATAATACACCTGCTTGTTGTTTCTATACCTCTCTTCGTTTTTTTATTTTCTTTAAATTTGAACTATATATATATTTATCTATAATGAAATTAACTGTGATATGTATTAATACAAAACGATAATAAAGATAACGGCAAGAAAGCTATCATCATGTTTTATTGTAGCTATTTAATCAGTTTATAACACCGCAATGAATTCAAACATTTAATGGTTCACTATATCTTGCCAGCCCTCCTTCACACTTAGAATTTGTTAACGAGCTGTCATCAAGTAACACACACACACACACCACACACACACACACACACACACACATATATATATATATGAATAATATGATATATAAAACATGAAATTTTTTACAGAGGATGGTTGCGAACCCTGCTGTACTCTTTCACCACAACTTTCTCTCACTCTTTCTTCCTCTTTCTGTTGTATCTGTATTTCAAACGGCCTGCCTTCTCACACTCTGTGTCACGCTGAATCTCCCTGAGAACTACGTTAAGGGTACACGTGCATGTGGGGTGCTTAGCCACTTGCACCTTAATTTCACAAGCAGGCTGTTCCGTTGATTGGATCAACTGGAACCCTTGTGGTGGTAACCGACGGAGTGCCGTATTAATGATTCAGTCACAGAAGAAAGGCAGAATGTACGAAATTTCGTTCGACATCTCGTTTGCAATTAGCTTAGCAAACGTCCACAAGGGGCTAAACTCAGAGAGGGCAAACAAGGGCAAGCAAAGGAATTAAGTCGATTACATCGACCCCAGTGCGTAACTGGTACTTAATTTATCGACCCCGAAAGGATGAAAGGCGAAGTCGACCTCGGCGAAATTTGAACGCAGAACGTAAAGACAGACGAAATACCTATTTCTTTATGACCCACAAGGGGCTAAACATAGAGGGGACAAACAAGGACAAACATAGGTATTAAGTCGATTACATCGACCCCAGTGCGGAACTGGTACTTAAGGAACTGGTACAAAATGATGAAAACCAAAGTCGACCTCGGCGGAATTTGAACGCAGAACGTAAAGACAGACGAAATACCGCAAAGCATTTCACCCGGTATGCTAACGATACTGCCAGCTCGCTGCGCTATGAGGTGTTAGTATTATTGAAACTACATTTGAATGATTATGAATTTTTAGCCTGAAACCACTGGTATCGTACTACCAGGCTTAAAAAATGTACTGAAGTCGATTCGTTCGACTAAATTACACCGAAGTAGTGTATGCGAGGGACAACACCTTACGGGTATGGCCCATTTAAACACTAAAAGATTTAAGTAATTCTCAAGAAGGATTAAACGGCCACAAAATGTGAAAAAGTGTATTCCTTAAACTACAGGGTCAAGTCGGCGTTTTTAGTGGTAGATATAGACTGTTAGATCACTTCCTGTTTCTCACTGATAATTAGGTTATCGAACGCAGAAGCTACAAAAACAAGGAGCGACTACGGAGCGGTTTGAAATCATAAACGTCTTCTTGTCCAGTATTGTTATTAAGTTGCAAATTCACATCCCTTCTTCGTAATCAATATTGAGAGACTGACGCACAAAAAAATAAAAATAAAAAAATGATGAAGCAGGAAAATTACGATGAAATCGTAAATTACAAACATGAACCAGTAACAAAAAATCAGAAGCAAAATTCCTGCCGGTAGACTATAAAATACATTGATTCAAACGAATGCACACACACACACACATACACACATATAAATACACACACACACACATACACATATATAATATATATATATATATAATATATATATACATATGTGTGTGTGTGCATGTATGGACGGTTAAAAATGTCAGTACATATGCCATGACATGTGCTTGTATTAAAATGGCGATGTTTTTTACTACCAACTTGATAGTTTCTAAAATCCAACGGAGCAGTTTTGTTTCTAGTATGAAGAAGTCACACACACACACACACACACACACACACACACACACACACACACATACACAAACACACACACAAACACACTTTCACACACATACACTCACGCTCACATTCACTCACTCATATCATATAATATATATAATAAATATATGCATATATACATGCATATATATATATTATATATACATATATATATATATATATATATATATAATATACATATATATATATATACATATATATATATGTATATATAGATGTATATAGATATATATATATATATATACATATATATATGTATATATATATAATGTATAATATATATGTATATATAATATATATATATACATATATATATACATATATATATATATATTATATATATATATATATATATGTATGTATGTATATATATGTGTGTATATATATATATATATATATGGAGAGAGAGAGAAACAGGTACATAATATATTTTCTATAAGAAAACATTATTGCATGATATTATACCGGTGGAGATTGACTGCATCTGTCTTTATGGTTCTGATGATAACTCAGGTCTGTTAAAGATTTCACTAACCATTTCAGTTTGTACTACCATACAACGACATCTGCAGGACATTAAAAATCATAACAGAGAAGTTCATGATTCCATTCCATAAAAATGGAAGCGCAAAACATGAAATCAATAAAGAACAAAATACTACGAAATACAACACATTTCTAATTGCAGACACTGCTTTATATTATGCAAAAATGAATTCATGTATAGTCTCAGAGTATCATGGTCACAAGTTACATACATGTATGCGCGTGCACACACACACACACATACACACATACACACACACATATTAGAGTAGGGGAAGCTGTGTGGTAAGAAACTTGCTTTCTAACCACATGGTTCCAGGTTCGGTCCCACTGTCTTCTACTATAACCTCGGGCCGACCGAAATCTTGTGAGCGGAAACTGTAAGATGTTGTCCGTCGTACATACGTTTGTGTGTGTGCGTGTGTGTGTGTGTGTGTGTGTGTACCTGTGAGTGTATGCGTGTGTGAGCTCGACTTTGCCTTTCAACCTTTCTGAGTCGATGAAATAAGTACCAGTTGCGTACAGGGGGGTCGATATAATCGACTAGCACATCCCCCACCCAACAGACAGACAGACAGACAGACAGACAGACAGACAGACAGATAGATAGATAGATGATAGATAGATAGATAGATAGATATAGATAAGAGATAGATAGATAGATAGATATTGATAGATAGATAGATAGATAGATAGATAGATAGATAGATAGATAGATAGATAGGTAGAGAGAGGTAGATAGATAGATAGATAGATAGATAGATAGATAGATTGATAGATAGATAGATGATAGATAGATAGATAGATAGATAGATAGATAGATAGATAGATAGATAGATAGATAGATAGATAGATAGATAGATAGATAGATAGATTTTTACGGGGAAAATTGCTTTATGAGTTTCGGTTTGTTAGCTATCATTAGAATCTGTCGATATTTTCCTTTAAAATATCAACAATTATGGTATTCTACAAAAGCGTATTGAATTAATCGATAAATTTCTTTTTATATATTTGTCAATTCATTCTTAATACGTGTAAGTAGATACGAACAGAAAATATGTTACTTGCCGTGAAGTACGTCAAAGGAGAAATGAGGATAGTTTGTTCAACACACTCGAGACTTTGGTGCACAGGACTCTTAAACCCCAGTGTTTCGACATGTTGTGCCTCATCAGACAGAATACCCTGGACTTTTGCTTTTATATAACTTTATATAAAATCAAACATTGGCGTGGCTGTGTGGTAAAAAGCTTGCTCCCCAACCATATGCTTCTAGGTTCCGTCTCACTGCTTGGCTCTTTGGGCAGGTTTTTTTCTGCTTTAGCCTCGGGCCGACCAAAAGCTTTTGAGTGGATTCGGCAGACGGAAGCTGAAAGATGTTCGCCGGATGTACGTGTGTGTGTGTGTGTGTGTGTGTGTGTGTGTGTGTATGTGTGTGTGTGTGTGTGTGTGTGTTTGCCTATGTTTGTCCCAACTACGGCTTGGCAACCGGTATTGGTATGTTTGCGTTCCCGTAACCTAGCAGTTCCGCAAAAAAAAAAAAAAAGGTTAGGACAAGTACCAGGCTTAAAACTAGAAAGTACTAGGGTCAATACATCCGGCAAAAATTCTTCAAAGCTCTGCCCCAAAATGGTCGCAGTCTGATGGCTGAAACAAGTAACAGACAAAATATTCGTGCATCTGTGTTTGTGTGTGTTTGTTTGAAATGTAAATGTGTTTGATGATGTGAAATACATCCATGTGTATTCAGCATAAATTATACATATCCTTGCACGTAATTTAAGTCTTAGCTGTCACTCACGGTAGTTAGTTTTATTATTATTATTCAGTAGTTTTATTTTTATAGCGTGCTTTCACTTCACTACCGAGCGCAGCTCTGTGTGCCTTGGGTATGTGCTGTAGTTTTTGTTGTGATGCTCTGATGGTTATTGTATGGAAAGTGTTCTGCGTAGGATGTGTGCAGTGCCTAGTAGTGCAATTTTCTGTATGTTATATGTGTTTGTAAGTCCTGGTGTTTTGTTATGTATTTGTCTGAATATTTTTTTATCATGCCTAATGCACCTATTATGATAGGAATTGTTTGTTTTTAGATTCCACATTCTAGTTACCTCTATTTCCAGGTCTTTGTATTTTGAAAGTTTCTCCATTTCTTTTAGAGACACGTTGTCATCTGCTGGTTATTATTATTATTATTATTATTATTATTATTATTATTATTATTATTATTATTATTATTATTATATTATAACTCTTATTATTATTGTCATATAAATCCGTTCGTTCGATTTTTCTTTTTGTCACTCCATCGTAACATGTCTGAAAGTACGATAAAAATTACTGAAATTTCAAAAATGATAAACAGAAGTCGTAGAGGAAGAATTGTGCTACACAAAAAAAAAAATCATAAACCACGACGATATTTTTCGTGTTAATTTCAATAACATCAAAAAGGATCAAAAGAAATTGGGGAAAAATGAATGAATTTGTTTCTCAACTCACTTCTTTTTGAGTTTTGACATCAATGGCCCTGAGGTCGTCCAGCGGGAAATCGATAAGCTCAAACCGTCATATACAACAAACAAACACATAGTGTACCACTGATTTGTGGTATGCAGAGTCTTCTGAGGGTCATATTGTCCTCACGTGGATCTAAAATTCTGTTTTCGCAGTCCCTATTCTAAAGCGTTTGCAAAGAACGCATTTTCGCATATGCCTAAATTTGTGTAACATTTTCTATCGGATACTGAATGAGCTGCCAATTCTCTGATACAGATGGTACTAGACTTGTTTGCAATATTTCTCTTTTTTGTACTTCTTTTTGTTCCATCGAATCACTGTATTGCTATCGTCGCATCCGAGGTAGATCCATTCTCTTTTCTACTTCACTTGAATTGTAAGAAGATAAATTTCAAAGTACAATGTACGATAATAGTAAAGAATCTTTGTTATTATTTACCCACCAATGAATATTTAATCCTATTCTACTGTATACACAAGACCTGAAATTTTGGAGTAGTGGTCCAGTCGATTACATTGACGCCAGTCTGCAGCTGGTACTTATTTCACCGACCCCCAAAAGTATAAAGCTAAGTCGACATAGACAGAATTTAAACTTAAAACGAAAAGACAGATTAAAAGCCACAAAGCAATTTGTCTGGAACGCTAACGACTCTGCCAACTCACCACCTTATGCCAGCTCGCTGTCTTATATCAGCCTGTCACTTTATGCCAGCTCACAGCTTTATGCCATCTCACTGCCTTACGCCAACTCGCCGCCTTATGCCAGCTCACTGTCTTATATCAGCCTGCCACTCTATGCCAGCTCACCACCTTATGCCAACTCACCGCCTTATGCCAGCTCACCGATTTATGCCAACTCTCTACCTTATGCCAACTCATCGCGTTATGCCAACTGGCCACCTTATGCCAACTCACCGCTTTATGCCAGCTCACCGCCTTATGCCAGCTCACCGCCTTATGCCAGCTCACCGCCTTATGCCAGCTCACCGCCTTATGCCAGCTCGCTGCTTCATGCCAACCCGCTGTCTTATATCAGTTCGCCGCCTTATAGCAGCGCACCGTCTTATGCCAGCTCACCGTTTTATGTCAATTCGCCGTCTTATGCCTGCTCACCGCCTTGTGCCAACTCACTGCTTTATGGCAACTTGCCACCTTATACCAGTTCACTACCTTATACCAACCCACTACATTATACCGGCTCACCTTCTTCACGTTTTGTTAAATTCTGTCCCTGCAGCCATCCTGATTCCTATATAGTTTAATTAGAAACTAAACAATCCACCCCAATGGTGCCTTCACATTTCAATTTAAACTATCCCATCGGTTATAGCATATCCAACTAAGATGACGTCTAGACCGACCACATGTCTCCTCTCCACCGATAATGATTTTCCAATACATTCAATCAATGCCACGGTTTTATAAGAGAACACAGTTGGTTTCAGAAAATTACCTGTTTCAAGAAATATAATCTAAGAATGCACGCATGCATAAAGTTTTCAAGAGACACCGCAGGAATATCTATGAAGATGAAATATTGCACAGCTATGCTAAGTATTACACCTAACATGACACGGCGACGGTTTTATAATAGTGTACTGTTAAATATCTGAATGCTTTCGTGTTTGACCTTTGTGTTGGTCAATTCAAAGTGAACTGAAGACTGTCTAATATCTCAGAAAGTTTCATTTGTTTAACTTTATTATATTTCGATAGGTCTTGAGACTAATTTTAATCTTATTAATAATATTTACAGTCAATGTTTGCGTGTGTGTATGTATGTATGTATGTATGTATGTATGTATGTATGTATGTATGTATGTATGTTTATGTATGTATGTATGAATGTATGTATGTATGTATGTATGAATGTATGTATGTATGCTTGTATGTATGTATGTATATATGTATGTATGTATGTATGTATGTATGTATGTATGAATGTACGTATGTATGTATGTATGTATGTATGTATGTATGTATGTATGTATGTATGTATGCTTGTATGTATGTATGTATGTATGTATGTATGTATGTATGTATGTATGCTTGTATGTATGTTTATGTATGTATGTATGTATATAAACACACACACAAATATATATATACTTATTCAATCGATCGCTTTTGCCAAACCACTAAGTTACGGGGACATAAACGCACCACCAACAGTTGCCAAGGGGGCGAGGAGCCAAACACAGACACAATGACACATATGTATGAATGTATATATATATATATATATATATATATATATATATATATATATAATATATATGTGTTGTATACATATGTATGTATGTATATATATATATATATATTAGTATATATATATGTATATATATATATATGTATATATATATATGTATGTACATATATATATATTTGTGTGTATATATATTTATATGCATATATATGTGTGTGTATATATGTATGTATATATATATATGTATAAATATATATGCATATATGTATATATAATATATATATATATATATATATATATATAATATATATTACGGCGGGCTTTAGATGTATATATATGTATATACTCAGAAGACTTTGGTCGACCCGAGGTTGAAGTAGAGGACATGTGATTGGAAAGCAAACTACTTACCACATATTCAAACCAGTGCCTATGCATATAAAACACACATACACGAATATATATATACATACAAGTATGTATGAAGTTTATTGGCGTGTTGTTGTCCTACAGAGGACCTCAATGCACCGAATTATAGAAGGTGTAGAAGATTGTAATAAATTTGTGTTATGATATTCAAGTATTTCGTTGAGCACTTCAAAATTTAGCCTGATCGCAGTTAAGTCTTCCAAGAGGCTGATGTCTGTAGTCAGCCAATCGTGGCCTCTCTTCAGAATTATGGTTTTGTTATTCAATTATCCATAATCACTGACACAAACTCTCTTAATTCGTTTGTTTCTTTCTTCATAAATTTCTTACTTCCTTCAATATTTCTGAGTGTTACAAAATTTATTGGCGCTATAAATACATAGTAAGTAAAAGACATTTTCACACCACCGCAAATAACTAAGCTACCATTTCAATGTAGTCATTTCACTCGTGAAAATAATCAGTAATAATCTACACAATTACCTCTTCGTCATTATCATCTTTTTCTTGGCTGTCGTCGCAATTTTTAATTTCACGCATGCGCATTGTTTGATTTTTATTTTGTTGACTAAACAGTATAGTAGGGTCCGTTGGGTACCGACTGTGAGAAAAACAGAACTATACGCAATTAACGCTACGAGAAATTTGGAAGTGACATGCTGTACTGCATTGCATTCGCGACGGACCCTCCAATACGAATATTTCAGTGTGTTTGGGTGTCAATCTGAGGACAGTGCAATCTGAAGACATGTATTCAAAGTAATAAAAATCAAGCATCCAGTCAACATCATGGTGTTTGGAATGATCACTAGTGATGATGTTATGCCTCCATTCATCTTCCCGCGCGGACTCAGACTCAACACAAAGGCCTACATCAAGTTCCTGGAGGAGGAGGTGCTGCTCTGAGTCAAAAGGGTGGCTGCTGGAAGACCCTATGTCTGGCAACAGGACTCTGCACCATACCACACAAGAAGCAGAACTCAGTCACGGCTCTGTCAGGCAATTTCTGCGACCACATCATCCCTAACATCTGCCCACCTAACTCCCCAGACTGCAACTCCCTTTGATTACTATGTGTCGGGCGCAGTTGAGCGAAAGATAAACAAAACTCCTTGAAACACCAAAGATGAACTGAAGGTAAGGATCGTAGCAGCATTCACCAACTTAAACAAGGAAACCGCCCAGTAGAGTTGCAGGATATTCCGAAGTCGCCTAGAGGCCATGGTTGACGTCAATCGTAATGTTACGGAAAAACTTTTCTCCTTAGTATTTCAAGATATTTCAATGTAATTTTGGTAAATATATCTGTTAAAGTGAGATGTCAGTACTATTTTCATTTTTGCGTAATTTAGACGACAATTTATTCACCGAAACCTGTATATATGTATACATGTATGTAGATGTATACATGTGTATATATATGTATATATATATATATATATATATATATATATATATAATATATATATATATATATATAGATATATATATATATATATACATATATATATACATGTATATGAATGTATATATGAATATATATATATGTATGTATGTATGTATGTATATATATATATTATATATATATATATATATATATATACACATATGTATGTATATATATGTGTGTGAGTGTCTGTGTATACATATAAATACATACATACATATACATACAAACAAACATACATACATACATACATATATATATACATATAATATTGACTAATGCAACAACTTATTTTTAAACCTTGTCATTGTAATCACACAAAAAAAAGAAAATAATTTAAATCTGAAAATCAATGGTTGGTATTGTAATTATGTTTATTTCTATCGATTTTCTTCTCCAAAGAGTTTTGGTACATCACTCTCACTTTTTTAGGTGCTTAAATCCAGAACTGATTATGGTGAGCACGCTTGTATGTATGTATGTATGTATGTATGTATGTATGTATGTATGTATTATGTATGTATGCAAGTATGTATACATGAATGTGTGTATGTATACATATAAATACATACACACAAGCATATAACCATACACACACATATATATGTATGTTTTTAGATAGATAGATAGATAGATAGATAGATAGATAGATAGATAGATAGATAGATAGATAGATAGATAGATAGATAGATCGCTAGTCACTACACATTCTTTATTTTCTCTCCTTGTTTCTTTCTGTGTTCCTTTCTGTGGAAGAGCGTAGGCTCGAAACGTTAAAGACTTTTTCACTTCCCGACCGTTATACTAATACATCTGTTTGTTGTCTACACCACCTGTCTTCGTCTTTTGTTTTTTAATGAATTTTCCCTATATATATACATACATGTGTGTGTGTGTGTGTGTGTGTGTATGATTAAGGTTCTGTTGAATTAGATACGTAAGTTGAGGCACCAAGTTAGTCCGGTATTATCCGCATAGCTCGAAGGTAAATAAAAAGCAAATAAGTAACACGGACGGTGCCTTGACATCTTTGTTACTTATTTCCTTCATATATATATATATTATATATATATATATTATAATATATATATATATATATATATATATATATATATATATATATGTGTATATGTATGCATATGTATATTTAACACAAAGGAATAGGTATTTTGAATCTTGGCAGTTACCTTACGAGTGTTTTGGTAAAATTCAGTTTTGACCAACCACATCGAATGATAGGAAACATCTTGAATCGTTTAGAATAAAAAATTAAACTGTACTCACTTGGATTGGTAAGTCCTGAGTTCGCTTCAACATATTCCACAGAGAATACCATGAAGACATAATAATGAAGACTGGAGCATTATACATCTCCAAAATGTATTTTTCTTTCTTCGCATTACGTTCTAATTCGTGTCTCTGCTGAATAAGTACCTTGGGTTCCTTTGGTATAACAGTTTTATGCATTTAATCTTTTTATATTAAATCGATTGTAGAGTATGTTCCAATCCAAAGGTTGACAATCCTACCCAGCTTTACTTAAGGTGTTTCCCATACGGGTGGATGGAGTGAACTGAAGCTGTAAGTATTAAGTATAAGTTTCTAAAATATATTCTTGGTGAAGGATTATAAAATATTAGGGCAAAAGACGGTGGAGATAATATCGAATTATGAGAGGTCCATAGTCCTGGTTTCATTTAATCGTTGAATAACTTCTTTAGACACCAAAGAAATAGATTACTATATTACGCTTAGTAATATAGTAATCCCTTAGAAAGCCCCTTTAATAGGTCAGGATATTTTAACATCACTAGCCGCTCGTACTAAAAAGTATATAATATAATTTTAAGTAAATTGACAGTTTTAGAAAATCGAAACAAATTAGATAATAATATTTCTTAGGGCAACTTGACTTATCCATAACAAGAGAATATTATAATACTGTTTCTGCGTTCCATCCTCATATCAGACTTCTGGCTCCTTGCTTCAATTGTATTATCAATTTCTATGGAAAAAATCCAATCAAATTCTGCAAGTATCGTTCAGCGTGAAGGCTCCCAGATTCGCAATCATCTTTTTGCCGCCACAATCATGCCGGCGTTTATACTCTTTTTGCACCAGTGCATTGCACTCGGTTAGCAGATGGTTAATTCTTTCATTCAGTTTCTATACATTCTATAACTATTATCTGTGTAAATCTTATCACTCTGTCTTATCAATTTTGTTCTATCGGTTTATTCCTGAGTGGCAACGACTGGTTATTAAGTTCCTCTTTTCAAATCTTTTTCTCTGAACTACAATCAGCATTCTTCACATCCAACTTCCTCGATTTATGAATTGGCCATTTAATTCCTTCTTCTTCCAGTTATTTGTCTTGTGGTTCTTTCTATTCTGAAGTGTGAAGAAAATATGTATTTTTTTGTTTTGTTTTTTGCTATTTAAGATAATTGATTTTGTCTTAAGATTATGAAACAAAAGTCAGTTACTTACAACTAGTGTATAACAAAAGAAATATTTTAATCGTTGTATTGATTTTTCTATATACCATTATTTAATCATATTTTTACTTTATTTTGTAAATTATATTAGGCTAAAATAAATTGTTGTTTATGTATTATATTTAACATTAAAATATTTCATACAAAAAAAAATAATAAAACCACTTTTACTAGGAAATATAATAATAATTTCTCTGTTGCTATGTCAAATATAAAAATAAAAACACAAAGTCTGTAAACATTCAAATAAAAAGAAAATTGGCAAGTCTGCAAAACCTTACACGAACATTCGAATTGTCAGAAGGTTGTTTTTTATTCATCTGAACATTGTATTTTTCCAGTGCATGTAAACCTCTTAGAGATAGACTGCCTTTTCTGTTACCGCGTAAAAACATGTCCAGACGACATTCCTGCAATAAATTGCATCAAACGACATTCTTTATTCACGACCGACACTTGCAACATAAAATGCTGCTCGTATATCAAGAAGCAGCGAGATGACATTACGACTATATGCATGTTTCGTACTGTAGGTCATCACTTTCTGAAATGGTTTCAAGAATTTTGTTTAAATTTGGGGTTATTAAATATTGGTTTCAACTTTTGACACAAGGCCAGTAGATTTAGCAGACGGGGTACGTCAGTTACATCAACTCCACTGCTCAACTGGTACCTATTTTTATCGATCTCGAAAGGATGAAAGGCAAAGTCGACCTCGTCGAAATTTGAACTGAGCATTTTTCCCGGCGTACTCACGTTTCTTATCTTTTTATTGCCCACAAGGGGCTAAACACAGAGCGGACAAACATGGAAAGACAAAGGGATTAAGTCGATTACATCGACTCCAGTGCGTAACTGGTACTTAATTTATCGACCCCGAAAGGATGAAAGGTAAAGTCGACCTCGGCGGAATTTGAACTCAGAACGTAACGGCAGACGACATACCGTTAAGAATTTCGCCTGGCGTGCTCACGTTTCTGCCAGCTCGCTGCCACTTGGGGTAAATAAAATATTAGAAATCCTTGTATAGGATTACAAAAACCTCACAAATACCATGCTATCACAGTCTCTTGAGCCGTTTATATTTTTCAACTAGAATTTATTCTATGATGCGAAAGATTATAGAAAATGTCTTCAGGCGTAAAATAAAGAATTCAAATACAGACGATACTGCATGGAGCTTTTCTGGAAACGTTTCCCCAGATGCGCACACATCAATCAAACAAACCGATATTTATTTTAAACATCTGCTTTCCTGCGGAATGAAATTATAATTTCAACTGTTTTTTCTGAAAAACAGTTTTCCCTAGATAGTGTTTTCCTATCGACCAAATCGCTCCTTTTTTCTGATGTACACTTTCAACTGGGGATTAAACTAATTTTTTTTTAACTTTTGCATATTTCCATTTTTACAGAATTTAGCATTTTCGCTCTTTATTTTCATATCTTCAATTTCAAAGTATTTTAAAATGATTTCTCCATTTAGATCTATCGCTTTGAAGATCAGATGTCTTGAGAACATTCGCGTCTCATTAAGACCACGAATAGTAAAGTTTAAAATTTTATAACTGGTTACTTCTTCAAACTACTTATAGATTCTCTTGAATAAAATTTCTACATCTTTCACTATTGTAACAGTGTTCCAAATAACGCTTGTAAATAAATCTTCATAATATATGACACATCATTACTGTACCAGATCATAACTTACTTGTTTGAATCACATGACCATTCGTTGTTTTTGCTTTTCTCTTAACATTACAGATGGACTATCTAAACTAGACATCACTAATTTTTTTATCCAACTGATTGATCTTATAGAAATCGTTGATCTCATTTGTAATTGATTCTTAATTGAAAAATGAAATCGTACCCTAGATTTTAGCGGCTATTTTTCCTGAACGGAATATTTTTCATCAAAATTTTACTAATAAAAATATCTGTTCTTTCATCGACACTCAACGATTCATTTTTTTTAATTGCAGAACTTCAGACATACTTTCGCAATGAGTGACATAATTTATTGATTCCACTGACTCAAAAGCATAAATTTTATTACGTCAGCTTATTGGCAAGGTTTCATATTCAACCATATGATTATTTTTTATAAATCCTTGATTTTTCGTTTTTATATGTTTTCCCGTAGTCCTCTGAAATTTTTCTTTTTACCGCTCGGTTTAGACACCCCATATTGTTTTTGTATCTGTCTTCTTTTTTCTCGTTCATTCTTGTCTTTCATATTTGCGCTTCAAAATTCAACAGCTTTTTACTGCCATCCCCACTCCTGCTCGCTATCAACCCACCACAAAAAATAGAACTATATTATCAATAAGTCTTCGAAATTGTGATGATTTGTGGTCAATAACTGATGAGGGGTGAGTATGTCTGTCACGAACATTGTATTTTGTTCTCTATCCCGTATGTTCCTTTGCCAAACCCCAATGCAACATTACATATACAGCAGCATAGGGGGACGACAAATGTACACACACACACACACACAGACATACACACACACACACACACACACACACACACACACAACACACACACAGAGAAACATGGTGTATACTTATCTATAACTGAACTATTATGAACTTTTCACATTCCTGACTCTTTCTGATTTGCTTTTATACATATTTTTATAATAAAGCTTGCATTTCTTTTCATCATGTTATATAGATTTAAATAGGTTATAAATTGATTTATTGACGTGATACCTCTTGATTATGTGATTGACACTTTATGAGTTTCTTCCCGTGTAGATTCATACATATATATACAAGTTTCTGCGTCGTAAGTGACAAACTCCCAAGAACATCATATTGATGAGCAGCTTATCTTTCAGATAATAGACCCACGTTTGCAGCATTCTTTTTCCTAATTTATTAAAAAAAACTATAGGTATATTAACTCAAGACATGATAGTATTTTATACATTGTTGTTAAGCAGGTGATGGGTTTATAATATTTTGGCTCATTTGTTTCTTCATATTTTGGAAGTAGGAATGTATCACTATTAAGTAGTCAGGAGGGAGTCATACTAGGTTGCTGCGAAACATTGTTGTAAAGTTTTGTTTGCATTTCATGACACTCTGATAAGGCATTCAATCAGAAGTTAGGAATTTTATCCTTTCCTGGAGACTTCCATTAGCTTTACTTCCTGGGATCTTGCATCTTCTTCCTGGATACTCTCCCACTTTTGTTCTTCTAAAGAGTCTTAGTCAGTAGATATTCTATCAATCCAAGGGGCCTTTTTATTCTGTTTTTTCTTCTGCCAAATTTTATTCCAAAATTCCTGCACCTCTCCTTTTGATGGGAAATACTTTACTGTAACTGGTATTTTCCCTATCTTCCTGTAAAAATTTTTGGGGTTATTTTTGAACATGTTGTCCTTAAAGAATCTAACGCGTTTTTCATACTGTGCTATGAGGGTAGTGTGTGTGTGTGTGTGTGTGTGTGTGTGTGTGTGGTGTGTAGTATTGATAACACTTAGAAGGAGATACTTCTTTTCGATTCACCAAAAGGAATGGGGCTTTGGCCAAGAGGAACTGATGTCATCAGACAAAATCCAAACAATCTTCGGATGTTTCGACCCTGGACCGTAACACCCTCTTATTGGTGGGTCGGCTGAGGTGGCCAAATCCCTGCTCATCAAATTCTCATGGTTTCCATCTTAGCTCCTCTCTCTTGCTCCATAATCAGCAAGAGGCTCTTTTTCGCCGCCTCCTCCATTCTGCGTACAACCACCCTTCGCCCTTTTCTTCTCATTCCATAGGGTGCGAGCATCCTCCAGACCAGACGGGCAGGGAATCCTCAACAGACAGCCTTGATTGAGAAAAGACATTACTGCCATCCTCTTTCCTTGCAATTCTGCCAGAAGGCTCTCTTACCTAATACGTTTCTATTCGAAGCCCTGATCGCACCCTTTTCCCCTGGGACTGTAAGCCCGATCAAGATTATTTCGCTCGCCATTTCAGATCACAAAACTACATCAGTCCTCAGAGTTGTACGGATAACCAGGGGAAACTACAATCTCCCACGTCCAGTTTCATATTCTATGCCTGGACTCCGTGTAATACACTATTTGTCCTTCTTGCTATCCTCGCTGGATTTTTCTCTTTCCAAGAACTTGATTGCTGTTCTTGTTTTATCTTGATGATGGCGTTTCTTGAGCCTTTCCTATTCCAGGGTGTGAGTGACTATTGTAAGCAGGAGTGGCTGTGTGGTAAGTAGCTTGCTTACCAACCACATGGTTCCGGGTTCAGTCCCACTGCGTGGCACCTTGGGCAAGTGTCTTCTACTATAGCCTCGGGCCGACCAAAGCCTTGTGAGTGGATTTGGTAGACGGAAACTGAAAGAAGCCCGTCGTATATATGTATATATATATGTGTGTGTGTGTATGTTTGTGTGTCTGAGTTTGTCCCCCTAACATTGTTTGACAACCGATGCTGGTGTGTTTACGTCCACGTCACTTAGCGGTTCGGCAAAAGAGACCGATAGAATAAGTACTGGGCTTACAAAATGAATATGTCCCGGGGTCGAGTTGCTCGACTAAAAGGCGGTGCTCCAGCATGGCCGCAGTCAAAATGACTGAAACAAGAAAAAAGAAAAAGAGAAAAAAAGAGAGTTTGTCATGGCGCCACTTTGTCCACAAGGTTTACATCGCCGGTCGTTGTTCAAACCTCATCGGTGCATGCTTTTTGACGTTGCGAGTGTATCATACACAGCTCACAACAGGAAGCAGATACGGAAAGGTTCCAGTTTTCACGGATCTGTACATTTGACCTTTTTCTTAAGGAGGTCTCATTTAGTCCAATGCTCACTGAAATACCAGCCCCATAGTTCTTGTCCTAATCCTTTCTTCCTCCTGGTTCCATACTTCTTATTTCCTTATTGCCCACAAGGGGCTAAACACAGAGGGGATAAACAAGGACAGACAAAGGGATTAAGTCGATTACATCGACCACAGTGCGTAACTGGTACTTATTTAATCGACCCCGAAAGGATGAAAGGCAAAGTCGACCTCGGCGGAATTTGAACTCAGAACGTAACGGCAGACGAGATACCTATTTCTTTATTACCCACAAGGGGCTAAACATAGAGGGGACAAACAAGGACAGACAAAGGGATTCAGTCGATTACATCGACCACAGTGCGTAACTGGTACTTAATTTATCGACCCCGAAAGGATGAAAGGCAAAGTCGACCTCGGCGGAATTTGAACTCAGAACGTAACGGCAGACGAGATACCGCTAAGCGTTTCGCCCGGCATGCTAATGATTCTGCCAGCTCGCTGCCTTCTTGGTTCCATACTTCAGTCTGGATCAAGGCATCTCATCTCCTTAATGTCCGCTTTCTTCCATTATTGGCAATGGGAAGAATCGAGGCCCTACCCTCTCTGCATGTAATTCCAACTAATCTAAAAGAAGTGGACTGAGAGTGATTTCAATGTCTCAGCCTGCCAGTCAAACGAAACATGGCAGTCTTAAACTTCGAAGTCACTGTCACTACAATTCTTGTAAAAGCTAAATAAACATATAATCAACTAAAAAGTATTGAGAAATCAGTTTAATGACGAATTATATTTTATATATAACTTGACATAAAACAAATAGTAATATATATATATATATATACATATAGATATGTGTCTCTATATATATTTGGATATATGGTTATATAAGTATGTATGTGTGTATGTATGTATATATGTATGTCTATATGTATGTATGTATCTATCTATCTGTCTATCTATCTATCTACCGATATATATATATATATATATATTATATATATATATATATATATACATCTTGTCGAAGAATTTCGGCAACGGGAATATTTCGCTTCTGTGATAAATGTCTTTTAAGATAATTCAATTTCCTCCAGGCTTTAATGTACGCGTGTGTGTGTGTGTGTGTGTGTGTGCGTGTGTGTGTGTGTGTATGTGTGTGTGTTTGTGTCTGTGTGTAGGCGCGTCTGTGTGTGGATCTGTGTGTGCATGCGTGCACACGTGTGTGTGTGCGTGTTGTGTGTGTTGCGTGTGCTTGCATATGTCCATCTGCGTACTTGCGTCTGTGTGTATGTGTGTGCGTGCGTACTTGCGTTGCGTGTGCTTGCGTATGTCCATCTGCGTACTTGCATGTGCGTGTGTGTGTATGTGTGTCCGTGCGTGTGTGTATGTTGCCAATAGAAAATACGCTGGAAACTTTTTTGTGTCATTACAAATTGTCTTGATTATACATTAAGCTGCATTCTATTAGAGGATTTTCTTTCAATTGAATTACTGTACAATACTTTGACTTTAATTTTCCTCCTCGAACTTTTGCCAGTAATGGCAAATCTTCTTTAAACTGAAACTAGACATTTTATGAGAATGTACTTTTACTACACTCTCTACTTGAGATTTTTTTTTATCTTACTCTGCCATCATTACGACTCATTGCATTTATTATCAAGCGTATTTCTATGATTATTTTTATTGTTTTTATGCTGCAAAGAAAATTATGTGTATGTGTGTGTGTATGTGTGTGCGTACGTGTGTGTGTGTTTCTTGTAAACCAAGGGGTACTCCACTTTTTCCCCGATCTTTCTTATATAGTTTAGTCGAGCAAGGAGATACTATCCTTTGTTACGCACGTCTTTCGCACCTTCCTTTTTTCGTGTCAAATGTTTCTTGTCGGGTTACTCATTTTGCTCGAAAGTCTCAGGAAATAATGGAATATCGCAGGTGTTTTGGAAATTGCTTTTACCTTTTACCTATTTTTTTCTTTCACTTGAATTATTGTTTCTAACACTATTCCATTGATGTCTTCTATTCTCCATGTGTAAGTGTCTATGTTCAAACCTTTCTTTAGATTTCGCTTATAATTTAAAGTTGTGTCTGTTAAGTTAATACTCCCAACACTGAAGCTAACACTACTTCCCGCAATTTCTGGGGCAGCCATCTTGCAAACCTTTCCTCTGCTCCTGACAATGGGGTAGGCATTCAAATATACTGAACGTATCACTCCTTTTGGTGCTTATTTTATCGACCCCGAATGGATGAAAGATAAACTCGACCTCAGCCAAATTTTAACTCAAAATATAAGAACGGACGAAATGCCGCTATTCTGATATTCTGATATATTAATAATAATAATAATAATAATAATAATAATAATAATAATAATAATAATAACAACAACAACAACAACAATAATAACAACAACAACAACGACAACGACGACAACAACAACAACAACAACAACAACAATAATAATAATAATAAATAATAATAATAAATTCCCTGATGCAGTACCAGGCAGTAGCTTTCATGGCTTCTCATCTTAACAGATTGGAAGTGTTATCATGTACATTGTTTTGTCTTTGTATAAAAGATGGGCTACAGTAAGTATTCTACTCAATACTACTAATTTCCTTATCAGTTGTTTGACCTTAACCAGCTGACCATGTCCCTTGGTGGCTGACGATATGTGCATCTCTGATCACTAGCAGAAGTAGTGGGGGAGCATCATAGCCATGTGTTGAGAGGGATTCTTTGGGGTTTGAATAATTCACCTCTGGAAACATGGGTGTCTCGTTCATCATCTTTAAACAACTTTTATTCAGGGACCTTTTGACCGGGATGGGCTAATCGACATGAAGAAAATTCTAACTGGGCCTCACCTGCAAGGTCAAGCGCTGTTTATCCTGATACGAGATCACCATGTCGCGCACTTTCGGATTGAGCGTTAGGTTGATCACATCGACCCCAGTGTCCAACTTGTAATTATCATATCGACCCCGAAGGGAGGAAAGGCGAAGTCAATAATAATAATGATAATAACCCTTTCTATTATAGGCACAACGCCTGAAATTTGTGGGGAGGAGGATAATCGATTACATCGACCTCCTCCTCAACTCGGCGGAATTTGAACACAGACCGTAGCGGCAGACGAAATACCGCTAAGCATTTCGCCCGGCATGCTAACGAATCTGCCAGCTCACCGCCTTAATAATAATAATAATAATATAATAATAATAATAATAATAATAATAATAATAATAATTGAAAATTATTAAAGTATGATACCTTGGCATACCATCCATGCAGGAAGTGCAAAAGATTGTCTTAACTGGTATGTCACACGTACTTGACTGGTATTTATTTTATCGATCACGACAGTAAGCAAGTCAACGTCGACCTGGGTGTAATTTGAACTCAGAACATGCGATATTACATTCGTATTTCGAATCAAACGAACGGAAGAGGTTTTTGACCGCATTGGCTGTGAGAATGGGATCATAAATGACAGCAACAATAATAAACAATGCCTAACAACAACAAGAACAACAACAATGTATAGTGAATCACAACAGTTTTAGTACCAAAAAAGTGTTAAGAACTACAAGAACAGTAATGATGAAGAATACTTTTAAAAAATTACAAAAGCAATGTTGCTGTTGCTGTTGGTTGTGGTGCTGGTAGTGGTGGTGGTGGTGGTGGTGGTGGTGGTGGTGGTGGTGGTGAGGATGCATGGTGGGGGGACTCGTGGGGGGATGCGTGGTTGGGGGATGTGTGGTTGGGGGGATGCGTGATGGTGGTGAGGCAATGTGTGGTGGTGGTGATCATGGTGATAGTTGCTGTTTTTTTGTTTCGTGTTTTTGTTGGTTTTATTGTATTTTCTGTCCTTGTTGTTGTTTTCTATATTTTTTGTTGTTATTGTTGTTAATATTCTTGATGTTACTGTTTTAGTTTTGTCGTTATTGTTTCTTTAGTTTTGTTTTATTGTCGTCATCATTTCTTTTCCTATCGTTGTTACTTTTGTTGCTGTCGCTAAATGATGTTTGCTACTAACGAACACAGGATCAGAAAACGGTTAAGAACACCCACCTATTACAACAACAACGACAACAACAACAACAACAGCAACTAAGAAGAGCTCCACCGCAAGAACAACAACAACAACTACAACAGCACCAACAACAGGGGACAAACGACACAAACTTAAAATCGTAAAGTCTTTCCATCTCACGTTAATCTTCATAATGCCTTCAACGATATGTTTTCGCCAATGTTTAGCATCCATTTATGTGGATAATCATTGGAGGCTCATATAAATCAGAATATCTTAACGACAATTCATTCAGCGATCGATCTATCGATCGATCGATTGATTTTTGTGGAGTGGTAGTTTTCTTTTCTTTCTCTTTTTTTTTTTTTGCGACACCGTAAATCTCTCTTTTGCACCAGAGAAATGGGACTATGGTCAGCAGACATCTTGATAAAATATGTTCAGATCCCACATATTCTTCGTACCTCGCTTTCACCTTTGCTTGGTGTTGGCCAATCATTTGAAAGGGATTAATCACCTGATATACGTCGATTTTTCGTTTTTCGTTTTTTCTTTTTGCTTTCGTATTTCTTTCGGATTTCCCACTCACACCTCATGCACACACACACACACACACATATATATATATATATATGCACGTACACACTCATCTCAAACACATATACATACGCACACACACACGTACTTGTTCATCTCATACACACATACACACACACATACACAAATCACACCCATACATCTTTACACTTTGACACACGTACGCACTTACACACTCATCTCAAACACATATACATACATACACACACACACGTACTTGCTCATCTCATACATACATACACACACACATACACAAATCACACCCATACATCTTTACACTTTGACACACGTACGCACTTACACACTCATCTCAAACACATATACATACATACACACACACACGTACTTGCTCATCTCATACATACATACACACACACATACACAAATCACACCCATACATCTTTACACTTTGACACACGTACGCACTTACACACTCATCTCAAACACATATACATACATACACACACCACGTACTTGCTCATCTCATACATACCACACACATACACAATCACCACCCATACATCTTTACACTTTGACACACTTACGCACTTACACACTCATCTCAAAACATATACATACATAACACACCACCCTACTTGCTCATCTCATACATACATACACACACACATACACAAATCACACCCATACATCTTTACACTTTGACACACGTACGCACTTACACACTCATCTCAAACACATATACATACATACACACACACACGTACTTGCTCATCTCATACATACATACACACACACATACACAAATCACACCCATACATCTTTACACTTTGACACACGTACGCACTTACACACTCATCTCAAACACATATACATACGCACACACACACGTACTTGTTCATCTCATACATACATACACACACACATACACAAATCACACCCATACATCTTTACACTTTGACACACGTACGCACTTACACACTCATCTCAAACACATATACATACGCACACACACACGTACTTGTTCATCTTCTCTACATACATACACACACCACATACACAAATCACACCATACATCTTTACACTTTGACACACGTACGCACTTACACACTCATCTCAAACACATATACATACGCACACACACACGTACTTGTTCATCTCATACATACTACACACACACATACACAAATCACCACCCATAAATCTTTACACTTACACACACTTACGCACTTCACACCTCATCCAAACACATATACATACATACACACACACACGTACTTGTTCATCTCATACATACATACACACACACTACACAAATCACACCCATACATCTTTCACTTTGACACAACGTACGCACTTACACACTCATCTCAACACATATACATACGCACACACCACACGTCTTGTTCATCTCATACATACATACCACACACACATACACAAATCACACCCATACACATCTTTACACCTTGACACACGTACGCACTTACACACTCATCTTCAAAACATATACATACGCACACACACACGTACTTGTTCATCTCATACATACATACACACACACATACACAAATCACACCCATACATCTTTACACTTTGACACACGTACGCACTTACACACTCATCTCAAACACATATACATACGCACACACACACGTACTTGTTCATCTCATACATACATACACACACACATACACAAATCACACCCATACATCTTTACACTTACACACACTTACGCACTTACACACTCATCTCAAACACATATACATACATACACACACACACGTACTTGTTCATCTCATACATACATACACACACACATACACAAATCACACCCATACATCTTTACACTTTGACACACGTACGCACTTACACACTCATCTCAAACACATACATACGCACACACCCGTACTTGTTCATCTCATACATACATACACACACACATACACAAATCACCCCATACATCTTTACACTTTGACACACTTACGCACTTACACACTCATCTCAAACACATATACATACATACACACACACGTACTTGTTCATCTCATACCATACATACACACACACATACACAATCACACCCATAACTTTACACTTGACACACGTACGCACTTACACACTCATCTCAAACACATATACATACATACAACACAACACACGTACTTGTTCATCTCATACATACATGCACACACACATACACAATCACACCCATACATCTTTACACTTTGACACACGTACGCACTTACACACTCACTTCTCAAACACATATATACATACATACACACACACACGTACTTGTTCATCTCATACATACATACACACACACATACACAAATCACACCCATACATCTTTAACACTTTGACACACGTACGCACTTACACACTCATCTCAACCACATATACATACGCACACACACACGTACTTGTTCATTTTTCATCATAATACATACACACACACATACACAAATCCACCCATACATCTTTACACTTTGACACACGTACGCACTTACACAATCATCTCAAAAACACATATACATACATACACACACACACACGTACTTGCTCATCTCATACATACATACAACAACACATACACAAATCACACCCAACATCTTTACACTTTGACACACTTACGCACTACACACTCATCTCAAACACATATACATACGCACACACACACGTACTTGTTCATCTCATACATACATACACACACACATACACAAATCCACCACCCATACATCTTTACACTTTGACACACGTACGCACTACACACTCATCTCAAACACATATACATACGCACACACACCACGTACTTGTTCATCTCATACATACATACACACACATACACAAATCACACCCATACATCTTTACACTTTGACACACTTACGCACTTACACACACTCATCTCAAACACATATACATACATACACACACACACACGTATGTTCATCTCATACATACATACAACACACACATACACAAATCACACCCATACATCTTTACACTTACACACACTTACGCACTCCACCACTCATCTCAAACACATATACATACATACACACACACACGTACTTGCTCATCTCATACATACATACACACACACATACACAAATCACACCCATACATCTTTACACTTACACACACTTACGCACTCACACATACATATACATTCTAACACACACACATGCACACTCGAACATACATACGTCCACTTTTACTCACATATCCACTTACACACGCGTTGGCACTCACACATACATATATACACGCATATACTCACGCACATATACACACTCGAACATACATACACACTCGCACACACACACATGCACACTCACACACATGCACACACATACATACATTCGCACATACATACACACTCGCACACACATACACACTCACATGCACATACACAGACACGACCAACCTAACACACGTACGTATACACAAACACATAATACAGTAATCCCTCGATTATCGCGGTTGTTACGTTCCAAAACCTCTCACAGAAATAATTAAAATCTAAAAAAATATAAATACCTATAGGCCGCAGAAACCCGCGATATACTGAGGAGTCCGCGATATAAATTTACATACATTTATTTCTTTATTGCCCACAGGGACTAAACATAACGGGAACAAACAAAGACAGACAAAGGAATTAAGTCGATTATATCGACACCAGTGCATAACTCCTGCATCTATAAAAGGCAATTGTAGATGCAGGTTATGCAAAATATAAGTTTCTATAAGCATACACAACTCCGCCCCGTCATATGCCCCCAACGGTAGATCGAAAAGAGAATCCTCACACTTTTTGACTCAGGTGGAATCATCGTAGAAAAGAAGGGATTTCCTTGCATGCAGGATAATATCTATTTCCGACCTATCGATGGTGACATACTGCTTGGCGAAGTCTAATGCTTTTAGCAACAAAGGCCTAGATATTGACGGGTGAAAATCGACAATATCAAATTGCGTAAATTTTCAGTTATGCTTCTGGCTAATTCCTTTGAACCAATTTATCACTGACCTGCTGTTTTTCCAAATCCGTAAATTTAATTCACTATTTAAATTGCTTAAAAGACGACCTAAAATATATTTGCTAATAATACCTATTTCACACACACACACACACATATACAAGAAATGCACCTCGGCGTTGCCCGGGTGTTATGACCTACAGTCACATTGTAATATTTGTTCCTTTGTAATGGGCAGAGTCGGCACACGAGGAGTATGAAGCAAACACCTCTTCTTCACAAACATGTTTTACAGTCATTTTCTGATGAACAGCGCTGCAGTTTCCTTGTACCAAATTTAGTTACAAGTCTGTGGTTGGCCTAAGGCTATAGTAGAAAACATTTGCCCAAGGAGATTGAAATACGTACTAAGGTCAGTATGATTAATTAAACTTTTGAAGGTGATACTTATCATGGTGACAGTGGAAAAACTTAACCCAGTAAAATAATGTTTAAAGACTTAATGGCTTCGAATTTAAGGTAATGGATTACTAACCACAAGATAATGAATTCAAAACATCGTATTGAACTTCCATTCTATACGATAACTGTATATATATACATCTCAGTTTACTTGACTTCCAACGCTTAACAATTGTAATCTGAAGTTGAATGGTTAATAAGTAGTAAGAAAGATGTCTAGATTTCTTTAAAAATTATTTTGCAAAATATTCTGAGTAAACATTTTTTTTTCACCACAACAAAATACATACATACACACAGGAGTATGTTTAAGATAACATGAGCTACTACAAATAGCAGCCAAATCTCTCTTAATTTTTTTTTTTTTTTTTTGGTAAGCTTGATACTTATTCTATGGTCGTTTTTGCCGAAACCGCTAAGTAACGGGGACGTAAACATACCAACACCGGTTGTCAAATGGTGGTAGGGGACAAATACAGACAACACAAAGATACACATACGCACACATACACACACACAACACACGCACACATACACGCACACATGCACACACCCACACACACATATAATGAGAGTATGATTCTGTATCTTTTTTTACTTATCTATACACTCATGCACACACACGCACGCACACACACACACAGATACATGTGTAGATAGATAAATATAGAGAGATTCAGATAGATAGATAGATAGATAGATAGATAGATAGATAGATAGATAGATAGATAGATAGATAGATAGATAGATAGATAAAGAGAGAGAGAGAGAGAGAGAAAGAGATAGATAGATAGATAGATAGAAGAGATAGATAGATAGATAGATAGATAGATAGATAGATAGATAGATAGATAGATAGATAGATAGATAGATAGATAGAAAAACATACGGACGGACGGATGGATGCACATAATGGGAGAGACAGATAACTAAATAGATAGAGAGAGAAAGAGGGGGATAGAAAGGGAGAGAGATAGGTAGATAGACAAACAAAGATAAAGAGAGAGAGGGGGAGAGAGGGAGAGATACACACAGATAGATAGATAGATAGATAGATAGATAGATAGATACATACATACATACATACATACATACATACATACATACATACATACATACATACATAGACTGATGATTGATTGATTGATTGATTGATTGATTGATTAATAGATATGGCCGTTTTCTTAATACTGTTTAAACATCTATGAAAAGCTTGGTTATTGACCGGTTATGTCGAGTAAAAAAAATTGAAAATTATATCAAAATACATATATATACACACACCACACACGCACGCACATACAAACACAGACACACATATTAACTCTCTCTTCCTCTCTCTCTCTCTCTCTCCCTCTTACACATACACGCACGCTTAGAAACACAGTAACCAGGAATCAAGCAAGCCAAGCAAGCGTTTTTTATTTTCTTCGCATTTCTACAGGAATATAACAGCAAAGATATCGATGTGCTATTTCGTTATTTGGTAGTCAATTAGTTTTCTCTTTCCCAACTGCTTAATACAGACACAACTACCGCTAACCACAGGAAACAACTCCACCCAACCATATTCACAAGTACTCACGACATTCAGGCCCAGTTGTGGCACTTCCTTCCAGATTCATTACCGCCATTAAAATTGTAGAACAGAATGATGTCTGAAGACTAAGACTAACGTTCTTTTCAATGGAATCTCATAATTGTGACTCAGTAAAGATCGATAAATAAATGTAATTGAAATGTGCAGAGAAAGACATGTCAAGATAGCTTTAAAGAAATTATTCTCACACATTTTCTATTCACTGAAAAATGTCCTGTTACTCACGTAAATACACAAAAACATACACACAGACGTACACATACTTATTTGTATGAGTGTGCGTACGTGTGTTGTGTATCTCTCTTTCTCTTTCTCTCTCTCTCTCTCTCTCTCTCTCTTTATATATATATATATTCAAACTCTTTGTTAGTAGATCAAATAATGTAAACATTAACAATGACACCTATTTAATGTACGCGTGTTGTTAAACTCTTGTAGCTGCGGTATTTCGTCTAAGGGACCCTCCTTTAAAGACATATAGCGCTTAAGAACACTGTATACTCCAATGATAGGCGAAACGACACCAACCCCAGAAACGAACGAAAATTCTATATATCGATATTTTGCAGTATCTTCTGCTCAACAGTGTCATATACTCGCCTGACCTCCGAAACTTGTAAAGCGGTCTTTTACCACTGTTGTATGTGTCTTTTGACGACGGTTGTCGCTCTGACAGATATTGTTATATTCCGAAGTCGTCGATAGAATGGTTCAATCTGGCACTGTACGACCGTGGGTCGTACAGTGTTATTATTCTCAAAAGATCGGATCTATATAACATCCATTCAGTATCACATTATGATCACTATATCAGTACAGACACGACTATCAACACAATCTACACGTACTCTCGAACTTCTGACCTTCCTTTTGTCGACCTGTTACTGGTCTATTTATAATGGCTGGTTACTACCACTTTTTACCGGGAGGGTGTACAGTTTCACTATACAACAGAAACGAATTCGAATAGCCAGGCAGAAGTACAGGCAGGTGGCGCGAAGTCTATCTACTGATGGGTAAAAGTTTTACCCATCACTCCCGTGAGTTTATTATTAGTATTAATACAACAGAATTTTATATTATCTTACGCTTTGTCCTTGAATCGTTAGAACATTTTAACATGACATGTGGATTTAAGAGCAGAAGCTTTAGCAAAATTAAGGCTTGTTTGTAAATCTACGAAGATCATAGTAACAACACCTTAAATTTTTAGCAACAACAAAAACTCCCTTTCTCCGTAAGAATCATAATAATTTCAGCGGCTCTTTCTGGCAATAAATCCTGGGGGTTAAACATCAAAAATGATGAAAAAAAACTCTAGTGAACCTTTTATCTCTTACTTGTTTCAGTCATTGGACTGTGGTCATACTGGAGCGCCTCCTGCTTCCGTCTGTTTCTGTCATGGCCTCTACTTAGCAGTGGTTTGAAAAGAAGAACAGAAAATAGTATAGGAGTGGCTGTGTGGATAAGAAGCTCGCTTTAATTTTCTATCGAAATATTCGTCGCATAACTGCAGCTTCTTCTCTGATACAGTTTCAAAAATACAGTTTCAGATCAAGTATAACTAAAAGGAAAACAAAAAAAGACAAGAAAAAGTGAAAACACAGATTCTAAACATTTCAAAAAGGAATAAGGAAACGCAATGAATCTGTAGTCATCTTTGGAGATTGATTGCATGGTTAGGGAAGATAAATTTCTCGTCTTGAAGGAAGCAGAAACGGTATATTCTCTTTTACCCTTATACTTGTTTCAGTCATTTGACTGCGGCCATGCTGGAGTACCGCTTTTAGTCGAGCAAATCGGCCCTGGGACTTATTCTTTAGAAGCC
>NC_043008.1:21318670-21341852 GCF_006345805.1 Octopus sinensis | reverse complement strand
CTCGGTAATTTAGTACAATTGTTTCATACTACAACATTTTATTAAAAGCTGTAAATATTACAGCAGATTTAAGATGCTGAGTATTCTTCAGCTAATTTCATATAGGTTTTCAAATACTATAAAAGCTTTCAAATCTTGTTGCTTATTTTTGATTATATATATATATATATATATATATATATATATATATATAACACACACAGATAAGACGTACATCTTTCAGTTTCCGCCTACCAAATCCACTCACAATCTCACAATGCTTTAGTCGGCCCGGGACTGACTATAGCAGAAGTGTCACACAGTGGGACTGAACCCGGAACCGTGTGGCTAGGAAGCAAACTCCTCACCACAGAAGCCTCTGTAACTTAACGGTTCGGCTAAATAATTATGGCCGAAACTCTTACAAACTCAACCAATCATCAAGCATCGTGGTCACATGACTACATGTTTGACACACGGACATACGTGAGTGAATAACACATGTCCACACATTTAGAGCAGGAAATGTATGATTGATTATCGAATTGAGAGTGTGTACGAATGGAATGGTAATTATACAGTGCGGTTCCCCAGAGACACAAAGTTAGCGATTTGCAAAGAGATGGCTGTTGCATAATTAATCGGATTTACTCGGAACGTTTCAAGAGGAAACTAAATACTGCGATGCCCGACAGTTTGTGCTACTCCAATACCTTAATTAGCCGCAAACAGTAATTAACAAGAGGTTCGTTAGTTTGTAGAAAGAAATATGTGAATCTCTCTAAGTTTATGAGTCGTGTGGAAAATAATATGGTTATGTTTCGGGGCCTCAGATTTCATCTGTGGAAGACGACAAAAACAGAAACAAAAGGATAAAGGAATCTCTATTCTTTTTTACCGACTCTGAGAAGCGTTTCTCGTTTCGTATCTCACTCACACATTAACACACACACACACACACACACACACACACACACACACACACACACACATACACACACGTATATATATTGAGACCATATCTTTCAATGTTTTCTTCTATTTGTTTCAGTCATTAGACTATGGCCACGCTGGGGCAACGCCTTGAAATGTTCCAATCAGAGAATTTATACGACGGACTTCTTCCAGTTTCCGTCTACCAAATCCACTCACAAGGCTTTGGTCGGCGCAAGGATATAGTAGAAGACATTTGCCCAAGGTATCACGCAGTGGGACTGAACCTGGAACCACGTGGTTGGGAAGCAAGCTTCTTACAACACAGTTACCTCTGCGTATATATATACGTGTGCGTCTTTGTGTCTGTGTTTGCCCTCAACCTCTGCTTGGTAACCGGTGTTGGTGTGTTTAAGTCCGGGTTAACAAGCGGTTCGGCAGAAGTTACCGATAGAATAGGTACGAAGCTTTAAAAAATAATGTGAAAATAAGTTCTGGGATGGATTCTCTGATTGGAACGTTTCAAGGCGTTGCCCCAGCGTGGCCATAGTCTAATGAGTGAAACAGGTGTATTAGTTTAACGCTCGGGAAGTGAAAAAGTCGTTAATGTTTCGAGCCTACACTCTTCCACAGAAAGGAACACAGAAAGAAACAAGGAGAGAAAATAAAGAATGTGTAGTGGCTAGCGATCCATCATACGACGGGCTTCTTTCAGTTTCCCTCTATCAAATCCACCTGCACGGCTTTGATTGATCAAGGCTATAGAAGAAGGCATTTGCACATAGTGGGACCGAACCCAGAACCATGTGGTTGGGAGGCAAACTTCTTACCACACAGCCACGATCGCGCCTATGTGCAGAAATTCTCAAATATTTCGTGTTGATAATCACCAAGCGGATCTCGGTAATATACGAACCTTGATGATTCGATAGTAATGGATAGGCAGAGAGTCGGGGAGAACAGCAACCACCTTGAAACCGTTTTGGAAATGGAAAGACAGATAAACAATAACAGACGCAAGGAATGTATTTATACGAAGAGCTGCGTATCATGTGATTTGTATATAAAATTTTCCTTATAAACACATTCCTTCCACCTGTTATCGTCGATCTGTCTTCCTATATATAAATGGATGTGTGCAAGTATGTGTATAAGTACGTGTACGCATGCGTGCATGTGTGTGTGTATCTGTGTGAGTGAACAAGCGCGTGTAGTTAAATATTTCGTAGAGCAGCAGAGTTATGATATCTTTATATATAAAAGAGAAGTTGTGTGTCTGTCTCCTACGATTTAGTTTCCTAACTACTCCCACATTTTGCGGTGCAGTTTAACCAAAAGTGGGTATCTTATAGTCGTGATTCATATCGATCCCTTCTGGGTATTAGCGCGCGTCTACGATGAGTCTACGATTTTAAAAAAAATTTACCATCATTTTTTCCATTTTAATGCATTTTTTCGCTATTATATAAGGGAAGTAACTCTCTAAAAATGTCTACGATGAGTCAACGATTTTTAAAAAAATTTACCATCATTTTTTTTCCATTTTTAATGCATTTTTTTGCTATTTTTTGGCTATAACTCTCTAAAAATGCTTATATAGTTATTTCCCTTACAAACCCGAGCAACGCCGGGCGATACTGCTAGTGGACCTATAAAAGATAACAGTAGGCTGTTCCATATTTCGACTCCTAAGGCGGAATTCTTCAACGCCTCCATCATCCACCAAACGACCTTTACGTAGCGTGTCGCACTTGCTAAAAATAGTAACCAAATTTCCTCTAAATCATCCTCACGTCTTCAGAAAAAAAGCACACCTCGAATAATATGATCTAAAGTTTCCTATAATTGGTTTCAAATTTTGGTGCAAGGTCAGAAAGTTCAGAGTAGGAGTTAAGACGATTAATCAATAGAATAAACCGATCCTAGGTCACCTTTTGTATTTTCTTTATCATGGGCAAAAAATACCCCCGTTTCTGTTCGAAATCTTACTTCAATTAAACTACCTATGCACAAAATTAAGCAATGGAGTAGTACTACTGATACGCTTTGATTTCAAGCAAAATTGGCTTGCCAATTTAGTACCTTCACTCACTATGGGGCGGTTAACTCCCCTGTCAGTACATTGACTTGTGCTATGGTTTGTAGCTATTTTTAAAAATTTCATCTAGTTTCGGCTCACAAGCTGTGGCCAAGCTGGGGCACCGCCATTTGGTGTTGCTACATAATTTTACTTCACGAATGCTTTTTAGCTATTGATATTTGGTGCATGAGAAAGTTCGATGCGGCTGCCCTCATCTGCACCTCCTGCCGCGAAGTTGGTTCATCTGGGACACCTGACAGGAAGAGGTCCAGCTTTATTTTGAAGACACCTACATCCACCCCATGCAGGTCTCTCAGGCTATTAGGGTCTTTAATTCTTATTTCTAGTAATGTATGTACTACAATACAGCATCAGTTCCAATTAATTATAGTTGAATTCTTCCAGTTTGGCTGTATATTGTATCAAGCCACCTTCATTATTTTATGTACGTTCATAATTTTACTATACTTAACTCAAGGGAAAAAGTTGATAATGAAGCATTTTTCACACTTTGGCCAACTTCTCCAAAGCTAGATCAGGATAAACACCAATGAAAATTACATTTCTTGTGAAAAATCAGGGTAGTGTGTTGTTATGTCGCACGTTCGGATGCCTTCTCAACTTTTCTCTTCTCTTCTCTCACCGCTACTCTCTGTCGATGTCTAGGCTTCTCCCTCTATATCTACGTATTGGGCTAGCCTATTTCATCGTCTGGGGGCGTCCACACACGTGTATATACCAAGATCTTGACTTGGTTTCTTAACAAGAATGACATATTTGGATTCAGCTCGGAAAGAGGTCCCGGAAAGCTTGTCTATTCAGCTGGAGCCTTTCCATTTCCAAATTCTGCAAACTTGTGTTATAGAGAGAAAATGAAATGCTATTTATGGGGGTGCTTCAGGATGGCCTTGACCGTGATGGTTAAAACAAATATACATTTCATAGATCCCAGAAAATACCCAAACCCGGGTACAATGTAGTGCCTTTCGTGCCCACATCTCTTCTTAGGAGCTTTCGGTGCAAGTGGTCGGTGGTTGAGGGGGATAAGATTATACCTCCATGTTGGAACTGAATCGTTTTCAGTGTTGGTTAATGTGAAAATGAAAGTGGTGAGAGAGAGAGAGAGAAGGAGAGTGAAATATTAAGAGAGAGAGAGAGAGAGAAGAGGAAGGAGAAGAAGAAGGAGAAGAAGAAGAAGAAGAAGAAGAAGAAGAGTGAAATATTGAGAGAGAGAGAGAGAAGAGGAAGGAGAAGAAGAAGGAGAAGGAGAAGAAGAAGAAGAAGAGAAGAGTGAAATATTGAGAGAGAGAGAGAGAGAGAAGAGGAAGGAGAAGAAGAAGGAGAAGAAGAAGAAGAAGAAGAAGAAGAAGAAGAAGAAGAAGAAGAAGAAGAAGAGTGAAATATTGAGAGAGAGAGAGGGTGAGGGAGAGGTGATGCGGAAGGACAGTCAGAGATTAATGTAATATCTGGTCATTTCATATAATGTGTGTGTATGCATATGTTTTTTTTTATATGTACATGTTTTGGTAAAAACAGATATGTGTGCATGTGTGTAAGTGTATATGTGTATATGTATATATATATATATATATGCTTGTGTGTGTATGATTATTTGGTTGCCTGTGTATGTGTGCGCGTGTGTATCTGATCGTATGTGTGGAGGATTGGAGAAGCACGATCAAATTGTTTCATTAATGGGACCGGACAGGTTTCTAACGCATTACATGCCTCATTTCAGAGAATTAAGGCCAACAGACCTGATCGAATCAACATCTACAACTCTACCAGTCTTCATTCTTTCGCTCTCTCTCTCTCTATATATATATATATATTCTCTTTCTTTCGTTCTTTCTCTCTCTCTCTTTCTCTCTTTCGTTCTTTCTCTCTCTCCTTCTCTCTCTCCTTCTCTCTCTCCTTCTCTCTCTCTCTATCTCTCCTTCTCTCTCTCGCTCTCTCTTTCTCTCCCTCTATCTCCGCCTCTCTATCCCCCCTCTCTCTCTCGTATTCAGCTGCTTGTCCATCTTTTCCCACTCACGTAGCAACTCCACCATCAATCACCACTCATTAGTAACAAACAACCAAAATGGACGTTCTTCTGTTCGCAAATCCGGCATATTAATGAATGGATTACACCGTTAAGTCCCAACAGAACCAAAGCCAAAAACACAAGAAATGAAGAACGAAAATTCCCATCAACATTAAATTCTAGTTACCATTGACCAGCATTGTATTAACTCGCTATTTTATTTATTACGCCATAAAATACCGAAGATTGTCACTTAGGATTTTTTACTCAAATGTCAGCCATTATTCTCACGTGACCTCCGAACGCAGATGATCTGGTCTTGGTCTTTACTGAACGAAATGAAAGAAGATGGCGACAAATATGAGAAGAACGTCATGCTTGTTTGTTTGTTTGTTTGTTCGTTTGTGTGTATTTTGTAGTTGTTTTTGCTGTTTTCGTTTCGTTGCTGTTGATTTTTGTTTTTCGTAACTTCCCTGGTTCGACTTCAGCTTTTTAATTCTGACGTGCATTAATTGATATGTAACGCGTAGTAATTTAGGATTTATGCCAATGTTTATTAAAGAAATACGATTCTGTGACAAAGGTACAAATCAAAATTCTTGTGATAAAGCTAATTTCCTTTCGATTAGAATTTTGAGGAACAGTTTCGATTCCCACTTACATCTATTTCACATCGCGATTTCCGTTACTACTTTTCTAAATCTTCTGAAGTTTGTCAGAATCAGAAAATATTTGTTCCTGTTACAATTCCATCAAATTTTGGCACAAGGCCAGAAATTTTAAGAGGAAGGGGTTATCGATTGCATCGACCCCAGTAATTGGCTGATACTTTATTTTAGCGCCCCCAAAAGGATGAAAGCCGAAGTTGTTTTCGGCGGGGTTTTGTGCATTCATCCCTCGATTTGCACGGTAGATTGGTTCCATTAGTCCCCAAGCAAATCAAAATAGTACAAAATGAGGGATACACATTTTAATGATATTAGTGATAAAAAGAAAATAAAAGTACAATATAAATATTTGTGGAGGCGCAGTAGCCCAGTGGTTAGGGCAGCGGACTCGCGGTCGGGGATTGCGGTTTCGATTCCCAGACTGGGCGTTGTGTGTGTGTTTATTGATCGGAAACACCTAAAAGCTCCATGAGGCTCCTGCAGGGGGTGGGGGTGGCGACCCCTGTTGTACTCGCCCCAACTTTCTCTCACTCTTTCTTCCTGTTTCTTGAGTAAGGCTGCGATGGACTGGCGTCCCGTCCAGCTGTGGGGAACACATACAGCTCAGAAACCGGAAAACTGGGGCCATGAGCCTGGCTAGGCTTGAAAAGGGCTCATAAAAAAAAAAATATTTATTGAAGTGAAGGTGGTGAGGTGGCTGAATGGTTAGCACTCCAGCCAAAAATGCTTAGCGGAATTTCATTCCATCTTCATGTTCTGAATTCAAATTCCGCCGAGGTTGACTTTGCATCCCATACTTTAGGAGTCGATAAAATATAAACCAATTGAGGACTAGGGGCAATGTAATCTACGTACCCGCCTCCACTGAAATTGCTGACCATGTGCCAAAATTTGAAATCAATATTTATTTAATTTAGGGTAAATTGTTACAGAACTTGGCTCAAGGCCAGCATTTTGTTTTAAGGGTAGGGGGCTAGTTGATCACATCGCTCCCACCCGTTCCCCAGCACTTGTTTGGTACTTGATTGTTTTATCAACCTCAAAGAGATATAAGGAGAAATTTTTCTCGGCGGAATATGAACTCCGAACGTAAAACCGGAGGAAATGTCGGTAAGCATTTTATACGGGTATTAAGGAAAATGCCTGATCACCGCTTTAATGAGGGTCATGAATACGATTATCTTATATCTTGTATCTGATTGTATAAATTTTCGAATAACTAATTTTTAAATTTTATTATTGAGTCTCGTACAATATCGTGGTGAACGTATTGAATTCAATCAATAAGTTCTCTTGTATTCAGTGCATAAAATGCCAGTGTAAATGGAGTAATTAGAAAGAAAGAATAACGGAAGAAACAGTGAAATCAATCAAAATTGTTATCATGAAATTCAGAGAATACGTTGTTCTTATTTCTCATTCGTAAGTTTACTTAGGACTTTAATGCTTTCTATTATCTGCGTGTTTTCTAATCTTTTATTATTTCTTTCCTACCCACAAGGGGCTACACACGGAGAGGACAAACAAGGACAGACAAGCGGATTAAGTCGATTATATCGACCCAGTGCGTAACTGGTACTTATTTAATCGAACCCGAAAGGATGAAAGGCAAAGTCGACCTCGGCGGAATTTGAACTCAGAACCTAGCGGCAGACGAAATAAATCTTTTCTACTTTAGGCACAAGGTCCGAAATTTTGGAGGAGAGGGCCAGTCGATTAGATCGACCCCAGTACGCAACTGGTACTTAATTTATCGACCCCGAAAAGATGAAAGGTAAAGTCGACCTCGGCGGAATTTGGACTCAGAACCTAGCGGCAGACGAAATAAATCTTTTCTACTTTAGGCACAAGGTCCGAAATTTTGGAGGAGAGGGCCAGCCGATTAGATCGACCCCAGTACGCAACTACTTAATTTATTGACCCCGAAAAGATGAAAGGCAAAGTCGACCTCGGCGGAATTTGAACGCGTGTTTTATAATGCAATAGTATTTTTCTTGTTTGACAAACGAGAACAAAATTTAAATCCACAAATATTATACTACTAAATATACTACTAAAATTGGAATGAGAAAACAGTTTTAGGCTCATAATCACTGATGTGTAAATTCCACGTATTTAAAGACTCCGCCAGTTACGACGACGAGGGTCCCAGCTGATACGATCAGCGGAACAGCTTGCTCGTGAAATTAACGTGCAAATGGCTGAGCATTCCACAGGCACGTGTACCCTTAACGTAGTTCTCGGGGATAATCAGCGTGACACAGAGAGTGACAAGGCTGACCCTTTGAAATACAAGTACAACTCATTTTTGCCAGCTGAGTGGACTGGAGCAACGTGAAATAAAGTGTCTTGCTCAAGGACACAACGCGTCGCCGGGAATCGAACTCACAACCTTACGATCATGAGCCGAATGCCCTAACCACTAAGCCACGCGCCCTCACTCCACGTATTTAGAATAACAGGGTTCTGGCTGTGCCTAACAGAATAAATTTATTCTGAAGAGTGAGTTGATTATTTTTGTTATGAACAGCGATTTTAATAAAGTATATACAGTAATCACTTGCCATATCACGGTTCACATATCGCGGTTTATTATTTAAGCTTACGTCGATTCCTCTGTGGTGTTGTTTTGCATTTATGATAAAATGAATATATACAAATTACTGTAGTGTTTCTACTTCGCGGATTTTCACCTATCGCGGCGGGGTGGGGGGGTGGAACGTAACATCCGCGATAGTAGAGGGATTACTCATGTAAAAATTAGAAATATAGAATGCGTTTTTGGGACCCCGGATTGCGGTTGCAGGAAAGCCTACAGATCGCAAGAGAACTGCTCGGGAAGGGTTGTAGAGGTTAGTTGCCGCAAATTTGTATATAAATTGTATATTATATTTGTATGGACTTTTATAAGTCCAAATATATTGTATTTTAGAAATTGTAAGAGGGTTAAGACCTCAGTTTATGTGTTTGTAAAGAACAATGTTATAGGTGCAGGAGTGGCTGTGTGGTAAGTAGCTTGTTTACCAGCCACATGGTTCCGGGTTCATTCCCACTGCGTGGCACCTTGGGCAAGTGTCTTCTACTATAGCCACGGGCCGACCAAAACCTTGTGAGTGGATTTGGTAGACGGAAACTGAAAGAAGCCCGTCGTATATATATATATATATATATATATATATATATATATGCGTGTGTGTGTTTGTGTGTCTGTGTTTGTCCCCCTAGCATTGCTTGACAACCGATGCTGGTGTGTTTATGTCCCCGTTACTTAGCGGTTCGGCAAAAGAGACCAATGGAATAAGTACTGGGCTTACAAAAGAATAAGTCCCGGGGTCGAGTTGCTCGATTAAAGGCGGTGCTCCAGGTTGGCCGCAGTCAAATGACTGAAACAAGTAAAAGAGTAAAAGAGTGAAAAAGAGTAAAGAGAGAAGCAGAGGGTCGGCGGGAGATTTCTGGCTTCTCCCATCTTTTTCATTAGTGTATCATTATCATTCACCTCATTAATGTCTGTGTCCAGCCCGCAAAGTTACGTTATCTGTGTTCTACCTTTATGGCAATGTAAGAAATAAAGTAGCTTGCTTACCAACCACATGGTTCCGAGTTCAGTCCCACTGCGTGGTACCTTGGGCAAGTGTCTTCTACTATAGCCAAGGGCCGACCAAAGCTTTGTTAGTGGATTTGGTAGACGGAAACTGAAAGAAGTCCGTCGTGTATATATATATATATATATGTGTGTGTGTGTGTGGTGTGTGTGTGTGTGTGTGTGTGTATTTGTGTGGTGTGTTTGTGTGTGTGTCCCCACCCATCCCCACCATCGCTTGACAACCAATGCTGGTGTATTACGTCCCCCTAACTTAGCGATTCGACAAAAAGAGAATAAATACTAGGCTTACAAAGAATAAGACCCGGGGTCGATTTGCTCGACTAAAGGCGGTGCTCCAGGATGGCCGCAGTCAAATGACTGAAACAAGTAAAACAATAAAAGAATAAAAGAACTAATGTACACAGCTTAAATACTCTCTCTTTCTCTTTCTGTCTCACTTCTTTCACACACACACACACATCCTCTCACCCTAAACTTAAATACTCTCTTCCCCAATTCCTTCTCTCTTTCTTCCCTCCTCCTCTCTCTTTCCCTCTCTCTCTCTCTTCCCCCCTCTCTCTCGAAATTTGTGTTTATATAAATCTGAGGTTGTGTTCTACTTTTGCTACACAGCATAACATTAAAGTGGAAACTGTACGCAATAAAGTGTTTCTTTTACCGATATGATTTAATCGGAATAATTATCATTACAGAGTCTTTAATGTATTAATAATAATCTGATTCATTCAACCAATCTTATTTACGGGGGAAAATAATAATTAAGCTCAATTCTTGTATGACGAATTTAATGCAGCGAAATGGAGAAACAGAATGACATACCGCGTAATTAGTTTACGAGAAAAGGGGAAGTAAATCTGCTCATTCCCAGTCACCATTCAATGTGATTATTAGAGTTTGTTCAATTTGAAATACTTTGGATCTCGGAAGTTATTTTAAGTATTGGATTTAAAATCAAATACAGTGGTTTGATAAAGATCGAAAGCAGTACAGTACTGCAGTGATAAAATATTAATCGTGGAGTGCCGGTTTCGAGATGTACGATGCTCTTACTATTAGGTAAAATCCGGCACTGAAATCATATGCGGTTCTACAAATCCTACGTTATAGGGATATAAACAAACCAACACTGGTTGTCAAGTGGTGGACGGGAGAACACTCACACTCACAAATATTTATATATATATATTTATATATAGGCAGAGCTGGCAGAATCGTTAGCACGCCGTATTTCGTCTGTCGTTACGTTCCGAGTTCAAATTCCGCCGAGGTCGACTTTGCCTTTCATCCTTTCGGGGTCGATAAATAAAGTACCAGTTACGCACTGGGGTCGATGTAATCAACTTAATCCCTTTGTCTGTCCTTGTTTGTCCCCTCTATGTCTGTCCTTGTTTGTCCCCTTGTGGGCAGTAAAGAAATATATATTTATATATAGGCAAGGAAAATTATAAAAAGGCAGAATGCAAAAAAATTTCCCATACACCCATTTTCATTAAAATTTACCTTTAATTTAGTATTCTGCCTTTTTATAATTTTTCCGTGCCTATCAATTCTCCACGTGCGGTCAACACAACCCCACCATTTATATGTATATATATATATATATATATATATATAATATATATATAATATATATATATATAATATATATATATATATATATATATATATATATATATATATATATATATATAACGAAAACAATTGCAGCGTGGAAGGTGTTTATAAGCCATTTAAGAAAGACACAAAAACCGTTAGATCCACTTCAACATTTAAATTTAATTTGTCAAAATATTTTCGTGGCTTTGAAACCGGGTTCTGATGATATGCCATAAAACTAAACCCTTTAATGGATGGGAAACCTAGGGTAATCCCAAAGACCGGCCTTCCCCATTTTTAATATACACTGCTCTACATCTTAGAGTGTGCTTCTTTTTTCGGATTTATATTTTCTACAAACGATACACACACACACACACATACACACACGCACACAATGGGCTTCTGTGCAGTTTCTGCCTTCCAAATTGACTGACAAAATATTGGTCAGTCCGGCTGTAGTCGAAGACACTTGCCCAGAGTGAGGTGCTGTGCAGAGGGGCTGAACCCAAAACCATATGGTTACGAAGCAAGTTCTTAGTCATAAATTCTGAGATATCTTTAAAAAAGTTGGAATTAGCCCTTGGATAAGTCATTCTGAAACGTCGAAGTTTCGCAGTGAAAATTTCGTTCCACTTTCGAGGAAACTTGTAATCAGCTCGCGTTATCAAGTGCTGTCAATCGAAAGTTCTACACAACAGACATCAGCAGGAGTCAAGGGTCACCAGGAGAGAATACGCACCATTTAGTGACCTTCCTCTTGGTAGCTTTACAACATGTCGGCACTCCACGCTAATGTAAGACCCCCTTCTGCTAGGTCGACTGACAAGTATTTTACAAAAGATCGACATTTGATTTTATAGAAAGAGAGTCAACTTGGTAAAACCAATTGCTTGAGACCTATGTCCACAAGTTTGTTCCTTCTCGAACCATGCCAGGCTCATAAGGGCCGGTTTCCCGGTTTCCTTGGCGTATAGGTTCCCTACCTGGACGGGACGCCGATCCGTCGCAGGTGAGCTGCAAGATGCAGGAGGGAAGAGTGAGAGAATGTTGTGGCGAAAGAGTCAGCAGAAGTTTGCCGTTACCCTCTGCCGCAGCCACGTGGAGCTAAGGTGTTTCGCTCATAAACACACGCATCGCCCGGTCTGAGATTCGAACCCGCGATCCCTCGATCGCGAGTCCGCTTCTCTAACCACTAGGCCACGTGCCTCCACAAAGTCCACAAGTAGAGTGGAGTTAAATAAATCATTGCATCAAACGAAACACAAGTTGTATTTTTCGCCCAAGTGTTGTACCCCATTTTTATTATTTTTGTTTCCTTTGAGATACAACGCAGAAATAATGTGGTGATACGAACCAGTGATCTTTCGGTTCATTGTAGTGTTTATTGCCTATTTACTCAATCGAACACGCTGTGCCACATATACTTATAGCCTCATAAAGTGGAAATAAAATACGAAATCAAAAAGGAAAAAAACCTTATGACCAATCGAATGGAAGAAAATTGCTTGTAACCAATATTCTACCTGACCAGACAAAGCAAGACGAGATGAAGAAAAGAAACTCAACATTGATTGGGGTTTGTAATGTTAGACACAGAAGATTATTTTACTGTTTTATAACATCAAAGCTTTCTCGTAAAAAAAAAAGAAAGGAAGGAAGGAAGAATGAAAGAAAGGAAAAACACGTTCTGAAGCCGACATGAGAATTAAGCTCACAATATGAGATAACTATGAGAAGATTATTGACTCTGCTTATCGCAGTACTCTTAAATTACTTACAGAGAAATGGTTCATACGTAGACTCTCGCATGCGCACACACATATATAGATAGCCGCACACACACATACACACACACATACACACCTACACACAGAGGAATCGAATTCAGCTTATGTTACATCTCTGCGCCAGATGTGTTAGTTAAGAATGTTGCTAGAATATGTTTAATTTGAAGACTGTGAGTTCGAATCCTAACCTCTGTGTGCGTATACACACACACACAGGGAGAGAGAGAGAGAGAAAAGGAGATAGTAAAAATTATGGATGATTACTTATTTAGCAATTGTGAGGTATATTTGCCATCTCAATATGGCTAACCACTAAGAGTGGGTGTTACTGTAGCTTGTAGCCCCAGGAGACCATCGTCTCCAGCTGGCTATAGGCACACTTTCTGTGCCCTAACGGTATACTTCGTTCAGAGATTTATTATTACTTATTTAGCGCTTTCGATGAATCTCTGAAACGAGAACAAAGCGCTAAATAAATAATTATCCAAAACCCTGGCTACCTCTTTTACTTGATATATAAAATCTGTAAAGGCGTGTGAGCTGGCAGAAACGTTAGCACGCTGGGCGAAATGCGTAGCCGTATTTCGTCTGTCGTTACGTTCTGAGTTCAAATTCCGCCGAGGTCGACTTTGCCTTTCATTCTTTCGGGGTCGATAAATAAAGTACCAATGAAACGCTGGGACCAATGTAATCGACTTGTCCTTTCCCCACAATCTGAGGCCTTGTGCCTCTAGTAGAAAGGATTATTATTGTTATTATTATTATTATTATTATTATTATTAAAAAGGCGGCGAGCTGGCAGAAACGTTAGCACGCCGGGCGAAATACTTAGCAGTATTTTGTCTGCCGTTACGTTCTGAGATCAAATTACGCCGAGGTCGACTTAGCCTTTCATCCTTTCGGGGTCGATAAATAAAGTACCAGTTTCGCACTGAGGTCGATGTAATCGACTTAATCCATTTGTCTGTCCTTGTTTGTCCCCTCTATGTTTAGCCCTTTGTGGGTAATAAAGAAATAGGTGTTTCGTCTGTCGTTACGTTCTGAGTTCAAATTCCGCCGAGGTCGACTTAGCTTTTCATCCTTTCGGGGTCGATAAATAAAGTACCAGTTTCGCACTGGGGTTGATGTAATCAACTTAATCCCTTTGTCTGTCCTTGTTTGTCCTCTCTATGTTTAGCCCCTTGTGGGTAGTAAAGAAATATATATAAAATCTGAACACCAATTGAAATAATCTATACAGTCTTTTATCTATTATACTTAACTGGTTTCAACCAGACGCTGAAGCCATGCTGGAGCACTGCCTTTATGTGCGACTGGATTTCTTTGTATTGTTTCTGACGGAGTAGCAAGTTGTGCAGAGCTACTCTTCCCTGTGTCTTCTACCGTGAAGTGGTTTCATCTGTTTGATAAGAATTTGTCCAAACGTGCTTAGAAGACCTCCACGACTGCATCTCGTAAATTTCTGAAGTTGTTTGGCAGAATGTTGAATAGTTGTGAATCCTTAAAACGCAAGCTGTTACAGCGCTGGGTCCTTTATCTGGACAGGAACTTTGACCCTATGCAGTGCCGTCCAGATCAGTGGTTAGTATAGCTTTCGTTTCCAAAGCTGGGAGACAGACCTTCCATTATCTTTTGTATGTACGTCACCACAAATCTTTCAGGTTTTCTCTCTAAAGAATAGAGCTTCGGTTCATTTAACTTCTCCCAGTAGCTCTTCTTTCGCACCGAATCAATCTTCTTTGTGTACTGGCGCCAGATTGCTTAAAGTTCCGTCACCAGTTTGACGCTCTGTGGCGACCTCGAATACCAAAAGTAAAAAAAATAGTATTTTTTCTGGAGGTTTTTTTTTTTTTTTTAATCTCAAAAGACTTCACAACTCTTATTCAGAGTTTCGCGTAACCGATCACCAGATAGTCTTTTCGTCTTCAATGAAACACTACATATAGAAAGGCTTGGGTTGTCTCAGGCACTCAGTGCAAGAAACGGTCATGTGTTAGGCATCTCCAATCTGATTTCTTCTAGAACAAAGAAAATAAATAAGAAACAAACAAACAAACAAACAAAACAAAACAAAATAAAATGAGAGAAAACAAAGAATCGACTTCATTGCAGGGATAGAACTTGAACAGGAAAGTAATCTATCCAACACTGTAACAACTCTGCCAACCGGTGGCCTCATGTGTGTGTGTATACATTATATATATATATATATAATGTGTGTGTGTGTGTATACATTATATATATATATATATATATATACACAAACATACATACATACATGATTCATATATACGTACATATATGTGTACAAACATAAATATTTATACACACGCACACATACACACATACATTTTTTCTCTACTTTGTATGCATGTGAGTATATATATATATATATATATATATATATATATATATATATATATATATATATATATATATATATATATATATACATATAGTGTAATACTAATCCCAGGAGACAGACATTGAAGCAATGGAAATGAGACGTTAAACACAAACATTCCTACTTTATGTTTAATAAACCAGAAGATTATAAATTAAAAATTATCTTTTTTCTTCAGAGTGAAATTATGAGAGACTCTTTTTTTTTTGCTGTTATTTTTGTATTTTTCTCTTTTGTTTGCTTTTTCTTCTTTTATTTTGAAATTAGAGTTTTCTGAAAGAATCTTTTCGTTTTAGTGATAATGCCGGTGCATTATTGCTGCTGCATACGATTCTTGAATTAGGCACGGAGAGAGCTATTTTGAAAAGAGGGACTTCTTTGATACCATCAAACTTAGTCGGAAGGTTGAAGGGCAATATTGACCTCGGCGAGATTTGAACGCGGAAATTAAGGACCAAGAAGAAATACAGCAAAACATTCTGTTTTTCTCAATGCTCTAACGATTCTGCCAGCTCACCACCATTATTACCCTTGCAAATGACTTAGGTGGTGACATCCGAGTTAACTATGCAATATTAATTTCATCTGAAGGCGGCGTGCTGGCAGAAACGTTAGCATGCCGGGCGAAATGATTAGCCGTATTTCGTCTGTCGTTACGTGCCGAGGTCGACTTTGCCTTTCATCCTTTCGGATTCGATTAAATAAGTACCAGTTATGCACTGGGATTGATGTAATCGACTTAATCCGTTTGTCTGTCCTTGTTTGTCCCCTCTATGTTTAGCCCCCTGTGGGCAACAAAGAAATGAATATTAATTTCATCTGAAGGCGGCGAGTTGGCAGAAATGTTAGCACGCCGGACAAAATGCGTAGCCGTATTTCGTCTGTCGTTACGTTCTGAGTTCAAATTCAGACGAGGTCGACTTTGCCTTTCATCCTTTCGGGGTCGATAAATTAAGTACCAGTTACGCACTGGGGTCGGTATAATCGACTTAATCTATTTGTTTGTCCTCTCTGTCTTTAGCCCCTTTTGGGTAGTAAAGAAATAGGCATTTCGTCTGTTTTCACATTCTGAGTTCAACGTGAAGTCGACTTCACGTTTCATCCTTTCAGGGTCGATAAAATGAGTACCAGATGATCACCGGTGTCGTTTAATGGACTTACTACCTTCTCCGATATTGCTGGCCTTGTGCCAATATTTGAAATCAGTATTAACTCCATCTACGTCGGCAAGGTGGCAGAATCGTTAGCACACCGGGCAAAATGTTTAGCGGCATTTTATCTCTCTTTACGTTCTGAGTTCAAATTCCGTCGAGGTCGACTTTGCCTTTCATCCCTGCAGGGTCGATAAAATAAATACCATTGGAGTCGATATAATTGACTTACCCAGTTCCCCGAAATGTCTGGCCTTGTGCCAAAATTTGAAACAAATATTAATTCTGTCCTTTTGAATGCCTTCACAGTCACACGATAATGAGAATGCTTAATTTAAGCAATAGCAAGAGTACTCAAGGAGTGCAAACCTCCGCCGAGGCAACTCGAACGTCCTCTCAGCGATTAGCCGGAGGTGATTTTTAAAATGAGAATATCTCAAATATTGCTTGGGCCACATTCCAAGAAACGTCATAGTAGACATTACGAATGAAAAATGTCAGCATTTACAACCATAGAACAGAGAAAAAAAAAGCAAGTTAATGTTTTGCAGGTCGACCGAGAATCGAAACTGCGTCGCAAATACCGAAGCTTCTCGCCACTTCACAAACCTTATTTTCATCAAAGGTATAAAATACGTAATTTGATGAACCAACGAAAGTGCTTATTACCAGTCGCTTGACCTGCAATAAATAGTTGTTACATCCCCACTAAAACCACACGCTACCAGCTTAAAAAATGGAACATTATGTATCATGTAATCTAAGGTTTACTTAAGTCGCTAAATAGACGTTATAGTCTTGGCTTCAATGTTTTTGATCGTAAATATCTGTGGTCAGTGCCAAATTGGTGTTAAACAATAACAAATTTACTTGTCTTATATAATTAGAGTTGATGTTTTTCCCTCCCCCTTTTCTCCTATAATATCCGTTGCCATCTACAAGAGCTTTTCCTTATTTCACGAGAATCTCCTTTATTATCATCAATAAGGTGTTTAAGAAGAAAAACGTCAAAGTCAGTTACAGCTGTAGAAAAAAAACGACGCTATCATTATGATAATCAAACTGCAAATATCTGACGACAACAATTCCTTGGAGTACGGATGGAATTGCAGAGTTAATGATAACTGTGTGTTTTACAGCCAGGTGGTTGTATATAGTGCCAAAATAATATCTCATGTGAGTTGCGTAAACATGAAAGGAAAGTTCGATCGATGTGTGTGATAGCATCAGTTTTTCACAAAATTAATTTCGGAGATCGATTCGTATCACTAAACAAACAAAGCACTCGTTAAACTTATAACCATATACAACGAAGGTTGTAAAATTTTTCTTTAGATTTTTTTTTTCTGAAAGTTTCAGGAATATTTTGACCTTTCAGTTTCACCAGATCAAAGAAACTTGTAAGTTGGTTTATATTCTGTTTTTATTCACATTTAGCTTTGAAGAAAAAACAAACATTCTATCAACTCTATGTGAAGCGAACTGTTGATACCTTCAACAGTGACAGCAGTTTGTCTAAATAATTAGAATGTTCCAGTACCATAAACCGATGAATTACCGAGCTCAGATATTTTATTTGAGATTTAATACGAGAGAGATTTAAGATGTTATTTGTGCTCTGCTTACGTAGTTTAACTAAATGCAGCAAGCAATTTTACAAAAAAGAAAAGAAGTAGTGATTTAATGGAAATATCAGTCAGAGACCTACAGAATCGATAGAGCCGATCGGAGATTTTATGTCTACATACCAATTCCTGTATACGTATGTGTATTATTATTATTGGTGTAAATATTATTATTATTATTATTATTATTATTGTTGTTGTTGTTGTTGTTGTTAACATTTATTATTACTGTTATTTAGAACTGTTTGAGGATCTTTTCGGTTTTAACATAATTTCTAGGTAACTAAAAAAATTTAAACTTCGTATACTGGTAGAATGTGTTTATAAAACATCATTTTCTCTTGGCTTTATTGAGAACATTCTATGGTTTGTAAGATATTTGTTGTTCTTTTTCTGCAATTTCAACCAATCAGTGACGTCTATTGAGGTAAAAAAACATTCTGTGCCGTATGAATATGTCTCTCGTTTAAAAAAAACAGATTGGATTTATTTACATTTGTGAAGAAAAAAGGTACCCCTCCTCCCACCCCTAACCCTAAAATAGATTGAAATGTAATAGATCGATACTAGGGTCATAATTATGGGTGACAATTTCATATGACACCGCTAGAAAAAACTGCCGTTCAAACCGAAAAGATCCCAGTTTGGTTCGGCACTATGTGACTTAAAGTTTCGCAGGCTTCTAACCTCGTTAGGTTCAGATTACCGAATGAGAAATACAGGAAGTCGAAGCCGGCTACTGGAAAATGGGATGCTATTGGTCAAGGCGGATAACATGATTTTGTTAGAAATTAGATATGCATTTCAGCGACACTAGATGCATTAGAAAGAATATCTAGGACCGCGTGGCTGGACAGGAAATTGGTGAGGTCTTGATATCTGGCCCTTGTCTATCTCTCTATCTCTCTGACACTCTCTCAATCTGTATATGTATATTTCTGCACACGGACACGCTTGTGCGTTTGACTCCAGTGCCAACTCGCCATCGTCCAAACAGCCACGCCAAATCGTCTCATTCGTATGACCCTCCTAGTTCGTTGGATACAACCTCTGCTACACAGTTCCCAAACTCTAGTGGGCTGAATCTACTCCTCTTCGTTGAACCCCTATAGAGCTATAAATTCTTGATCCATTTAATATCTGACATCTTTCAGCGTTAGTTATTAGTGGCCTGTTTAACTGGTCATTCCTTTTGTTTTAAGTTACCCAGGCGTAATAACAATGACAAGATATTCAGAAGCTTCTGTCCCGAGTGTGCGACTGGTTACAGCTCCGAGGATGCTAACAAAAACATACCGCCTCGTCTTCAGTGCCAGGAGTCGACGACCAGGAAGTCGAAGTCCTTCTTCCCAGTAGTACCTCTCCATAGCATACCGGTGATAGGGGTTACACATGAGGATTGGAGATGATGGGGAAACTGCCATGGAGAACGGAAAAAGTGGAAGAAACGGAAGAGGAAAATTTTTATGATGAGAAAGAATTTTTTTTTTAATGATTAATGATGAAGCTGGCAGTGATGGTGGTTACTGTGGTAACTATAGTGGTGATGAAGATGCTGATGAATTATTATGATGCTGGGGATTATGATGATGATGGTTAGGAAGACGACAACGACGACGACGACGATGATGATGGTGATGGATATGTTGGTTTTGATGATGATGATAGTGGTGGTGATGGTGATGATGGTGGTGATGATGATGAGGATGATGATGGTGATGGTTATGTTGGTTTTGACGATGATGGTAGTGGTGGTGATGGTGATGATGGTGGTGGTGATGATGATGAGGATGATGATGGTGATAATGATGATGGTGATGGTTATGTTGGTTTTGACGATGATGATAGTGGTGATGATGGTGATGATGGTGGTGATGATGATGAGGATGATGATGATGATAATGGTGATGGTTATGTTGGTTTTGACGATGACGATAGTGGTGGTGATGGTGATGATGGTGGTGATGATGATGAGGATGATGATGGCGATGATGAAGACATAAGCTGTCCAAAGATTAGGAACTTAAATATACAATCTCCTATCACAAAGGCAGCAGAACATTCGCTGGATGTGGTCTTAACTATTACAATGACGAATACGATGGTATGATGGAAGCTCCATGGATTAGTCGCAAAAGAAAGAACAGGCTTCAATCTGATAAACAAACCCAGAAACTTGTTTGCTTTCGCAACATTAGAAGACAAGGAAACATTTGGGGAAGGAAGAGGAGGAAATATGAAGAAGAAAATGATAAAACCATTATTAGACAAATCCGAAATCTAGAATGAGTGGGAATGCTTCGGAAACCAGAAATGTAATGAAATAAAAACTAGTACGTATTTGATTTTAATTCTAGTATGTGTAGCTTTCGTACAAATCAGTAAATATTTTGCGGCTAACCCTTAAGGGTGGATGCTACTGTAGCTTGTAGCCCCAGGAGGACACCCCCCTCCAGCTGGCTATTGACACGCTTTCTGCGCCCTATCAGTATTTGCAAAGGGAAGTCATCCTTCCCATCTTCAACCTGACGTGATACACACGGACACGGGTTTCTGGGTATTGACCCGTCATCAGCGTGTGATAAATCACCGGTTGTCGATGTGAAGTGCCTACCCGATGCAAATACATATATCCTTTTTCCAGTGACGAAAAGTCACTGATATCGAAAAAGTGTAAACAAGCAATAATATTATTGTTAGTAAATGTTTTGTTTACCGGTTTCTATATTGGAACATGTATTTTCCGGTTTAGTTCAGAACTTCCGAGCTATTCGTCACCGACAAGTATCAAATTAAGCCGATACACTGTGTCTAGTGACGCACTGTGTTTTTGACATTAGAGTCATTTTGGGAAGTTTCTCTGATACAAAGTACTACGGGTCGTGCCGTTCGGCGTTTGTATACACATTATATATGTCATATACACCGGTCTTCTAAAACTATTTTTCTATTATTTTTTTATCTTGTATTTATTTCAGTCGTTACACTACGGTCATTCTGTAGCACCACATTGGAGACTTTTTAGCCGAATGAATCGACCGCAGTACTCATAATTCTTTAATTTTCGTACTCATTCTATCGATCTCTTTTGACGAACCACTAGTTTACAGGGACGTAAGCACACCAACACAACTCGTAAAACTTTGGTGAGGAACACACACACACACGCGCGCGCGCGCGCGCATATACAAGCTTCTTTCAGTTTCCTTTTACCAAATCGGCTCACAAAGCTTTGGTTGACCCGAGGCTATAGCATAAGACACTTGCCCAAGGTGCCATGCAGTCGGACTGAACCCTGAACCATGTGGTTAGGAAGCAAGCTTCTTACCATACAGCTACACATGCGCCTATAGCATTGATGTTGTCAGCAACAAGGACACAGAAAATGTATTTATATTTCGAGCATATGCTCTTTTTCAAGAGAGTTAAATTTAAAAAATAAAGAAAATGTTAGTGTATTGTTTCAGTGAGCCTTTGTGGTAATAGATGAAAGCAGTGGGATCGAAAAATAAATATAGGGTTTGTGGACAGAGGAAAACGGAGAATTGTGGGAGGTGGTGTTCAAGCTATTGGTCAGAAACAAACGAGAAAAAGAGTGGGTGCAGACAGCAGCAATGATGTTGGTTAACGTGTGCAAACATGTGAGGGAAGAGTTAGAATTTGTGAGTATTAAGTTTAGTCAATACTTACATTGTAAACAGGAGGAAACTTTTTAAATTCAAGACAACACAAAACAGAGAGAGAACAAACGAAAATGGTATCTCTGTTTAAATATTGACTTTTTTTTTATTACGAATTTTATCAGATAAAAACAGGAAAATGTCAATGAAAGTAATTAGAAATGTTCTAAATTCATTTCATTTCATTTCATTTTCGTACTTTTTTTATTATTCTTTTTTTTTTCTTTTTGCTATTTTTTTTTATCGCTGATGTTAAGACGAAGTGAAAAAAATCAAATATTATTTCACAATGATTATATTTTGTAAATAACAAGGCATAAATATCAGAATCTCTTATAAATGTCGCAATCATACTTCACAAGCTAAGAATGTAACACACACACACACACACACACACAACACATGCACGCACACATACACACATATAGAAGGTGGGCCAAAATACACGCACCAAACATTTGACATTTTATTTACATTACGTCATTTATATCTCAATACGCTTGTACCGTCCGTGTTTGTCACGCTAAGGGAGATAAGTCAGGATTAGATTCGAGTTATTTCCCTTGGCTTCTGGACTGCCTTTGTTGCAACTCTCTTGAAAGATGATAAAACTCTTCACAGTATATTCAAGCCTCCAGTTCCTTTGAGTGAAATAAGTGTATGCAATGTTCCACCAAATTCTGATCAAGGAAACATTCTTAGGCGAATAAAAGTCTTCATTATTGACGAAGCTTCAATGACATCAGTTTATTGAAAGCTATAGATAATTGTTTAAGAGATATTATGAATAGTAACAGTATATTTGGTGGGGAAATTATCGTACTAGGAGGAGATTTTAGGCAAGTTCTTCCAGTTGTTCCCAAAGCTCTTGATGCCTGCCTCAGACGTACCTCTGCGCGGGATAGTTTTCATCAAATACAGCTTACACAAAACATGAGAACAAATATAAGTGGCTACTACAACTTAGAAGTGAATTTCTTCAAAGCTCTTTTGATAATCACGCAGAAGATACTATTGATATTCCTGAGTGACGCATATGTAACAATTCTTTGGTATCTGATATATTTGACAATTGTACAGCAGAAGAAATGAAAAATAAAGTGATCTTATCTCCTAAAAATTCGGACTGCTTAGCAGTAAATGAAGAAATTATAAGTAGATTGCCCACTGAAGCTAAGACATATCTAAGCATCGACTCAGTAACTTCAGATAATGAAGAAGTAGCCCAGAATTATCCCATGGAGTTTATACACTTTCTTACACCTTCTGGAATGCCTTCCCATCGCCTTACCTTAAAAGTTGGAGCAATTATTATGCTCCTTAAAAGCCTCTCCATAATAAAAGGTCTATACAACTGAACTCGCTTGGAAGTACTTCAGTTCCACGAGCATAGCATCAAATCGTCAATTATCAGTGAATCTCATTCTCACACGAGAGTACTGATTCGAAGAATCAAACTCACTCCAAGCAATGCAAACATTCCATTCGTTCTTCCACAGGCCCAGTTCTCGGTTCGCATAGGGACAAACATTCGACAGAGTTGGCATACACTTGCCACAACCATGCTTCACCCAGGGACAGCTTTACGTCGCTTTTCCAAGAGCAAGGGTGATGAACAGAGTAAGGGTTAAAGTGATACCTCAAAT
>NC_043008.1:21308670-21313670 GCF_006345805.1 Octopus sinensis | reverse complement strand
TGCGTCTAAGTTAGGACAAAGTACCGTAAATCCTCGAGTATAATCCGCATTTTTTCCCAAAAATTTAAAGGTCAAAAATGAAAATTAATTTCTAAGCAATGTCCGAATCTCTATTTGCTGTCTGGCAATGTTTATTGAGACATATTTTGTGACGTCAGGCGCGAAAATACCTTAAGCTAAGCCTAAAAGCAATGAAGTCATAAAAGAATCATCCATAACTTGAGTAAGCAACATTTATTAAACATTATAACTGTTATTTCTTTTACTTTCTGCAAACAAAATGCACAAAAAAGCTACACGTTCGCATTATGTTATATGTACAATAATAATAAAGGACGTTACCATATACAGTTTTACAAACCAAGGACGTTATATAGACCTCCTTGACTCAAGTTAGAGAAGGGTTGTGTATTATACACAAGGTTTAGGTTTTTCAGAGGTGCAGCCCCCTAAAAATCCCCTGCGTATTATACTCTAAGGCGGACTATACTCGAGGATTTACGGTACGTTAAAATCAACCAGAGCTATTATCATTGCAGGGTAACACTCGAAAATCTTTATACATAAACATCATGGATAATATCAACCCTGTCTGAGTTCCTACGTTTCCTAAATACATAGATATTTAGGAAATGACTCTTTCGTCACGCCTGTCCCGTCTTCCTCATGCTCTACTTCTCTGACAGTTTTATATGCTGCTTTAAATTTTCTCTTACGATATTGCCAAGATTTTGAATAATTTCTTTCCAACAGCTTTGATTATATCTATTATTTATTCCATTGTCATGATTTTTCTCTGATATCTGCTAAGAGTTATGCAAACTGTCACTTCCTTGAATCATTTGGGAACACATTAGACATTAGGTGATACATATGATCACGCCCTCTGAAGCAACAAAAGATCTTGTCCATTTAGGTCAGCAATACCTAGAACCTAGCACCATGTGGGGTTGGGACGCAAACTTGTTACTACACAGCCTCGCCTTCCTTGAAATATATCCTTACCGATTTTAAGTGCCTTTCTAATTTCTATGCAAGCAGAAATCATCTGACTTCAAACTCCTATTTTCCTTCTCTATTATGCAATTCGAAAACACCTAAATGTGCCTTACGTTTTCTCCAATGCTGAAGTTGTTCTTTGACAGTGATGGAGGCGCAATGGCCCAGTGGTTAGGGCAGCGGACTCGCGGTCGCAGGATCGCGGTTTCGATTCCCAGACCGTGCGTTGTGAGTGTTTATTGAGCGAAAACACCTAAAAGCTCCACGAGGCTCCGGCAGGGGGTAGTGGCGATCCCTGCTGTACTCTTTCACCACTCTTTCTTCTGTTGGCCTGCTTGCTTAGCCAGCGGGGTGGCGTCGTACGAAGCCTGAATAAACAATACGAACGCATTGTGACCAGCGATGTGTAACAACATCTGATGGTCTGGTCGGTCACGTGATCACAGTGATGGGCAGAAACGGCAGATATCATTCATTGTGCCCTATTTAGAAGTTTAAGTTTCAAATTCCTTATGTACAAAGTTGTTCACTGTAAGATATATAAATCTTGCTCTCGTGTGTAGCTCTCATGATAAATTTGTTCTTTCTGGAAATTCTTCTTCTTTCCTTTTCGCTTTCTGACATTAACCATTCTCTCCTTCCTTCATATCCCTCTTCCTTTTCTTCTATTTCTTTCCCTGGTGGATCCTCCTCTACTACATGCAATCATCCTTCTTTCTGTTCTTGTCACGCACCGTTTTCACACATGTTTCCTCTCTTGGTCTCCAGTTCATATTCCTGTTCGTGCACCAAAGAATATTCCCTATGGCTGTTGCCTCATTCAAACTTTATCCTCTTTGACTTCTTTTCCCTTCTTGCTCTTCTTGTTTAGTTTCTTCCTCCATTTCATTGTTCCATGATAGTTATTTCTAAAATATTACACACGCACTAGACTGATGTTCGTTTCACTCAATCCAAATGTGGTAGGCATGGTACGCTTCTTTAAAAGATATGTAATATTCTTAAAATTCATATTTTTAATGACACGATAACCCGTTTGTAATTATAAGGAACAAGTCGTCCTAGGGATCTTTTCGGTTTGAACGGCAGTTTTTTCTAGCGGTGTTATATGAAATTGTCACCCATAATTATGATCCTAGTATCGATCTATTGCATTTCAATCTGTCTTAGGGTTAGGGGGGGGGAAGGGTATCTTTTTTTCTTCAAAATGTAAATAAACCCAATCTGTTTTCTTAAACGATGGAAATATTCATACGGCACAGAATGTTTTTTTACCTCAATAGAGTATTTGATTGGTTCGAAATTGCAGAAATTGAATAAAAAAACAAACAAATATCTTACAAACTATAGAATTTTCTCAATAAAGCCAAGAGAAAAAGAAGTTTTATAAACACATTCTACCAGTATACGAAGTTTAAAATTTTTTAGTTACCTAAAAATTATGTTAAAAAACTGCCGTTCAAACCGAAAAGATCCCGTCCTAGACATTGTTGCTTTTTCTCGTTTCGTATTGTCTCATTAAGCAATTCTTTAGAAAAAAAACTACATGTGGAGGTGCGTGGCTTAGTGGTTAGGGTGTCAGCATCATGATCGTAAGATTGTGATTTCGATTCCTGGACCGGGCGACGCGTTGTGTTCTTGGGCAAAACACTTCATTTCACGTTGCTCCAGTATACTCAGCTGGAAAAAATGAGTTACGTGGCAATGGAGTGGCGTTCCGTCCAGCTGGGGAACAAATACACCATAGAAACCAGGATACCGGGCCTATGAGCCTGGCTAGGTTTTAAAATGGCGCATTTATTAAATGGCAGTGCCCTAGCATGGCCATAGCTTGTGAGCTGAAACTAGATGACATAAAAAATAAATAAATATACATATACAGTATGGTTCCGAGTCCAGTCCCACTGCGTGGCACCTTGGGCAAGTGTCTTCTATTATAGTCTTGGGCCGACCAAAGCCTTGTGAGTGGATTTGATAGACGGAAACTGAAGGAAGCCCATTGTATATATGTATATATATATATATGCGTGTGTGTGTTTGTGTGTCTGTGTTTGTACCCCTAGCATTGCTTGACAACCGATGCTGGTGTGTTTATGTCCCCGTTACTTAGCGGATCAGCAAAAGAGACCGATAGAATAAGTACTGGGCTTACAAAAGAATAAGTCCAGGGGTCGATTTGCTCGACTAAAGGCGGTGCTCCAGCATGGCCGCAGTCAAAATGACTAAAACAAGTAAAAGAGTAAAGAGTATATATACAGTATCTATGTCATCTGGTCTTTCGGTCATATTATGCTTTCAGCATTCACTAAATTTCATCCTCTCTCTATCATTTACCACTCGAATTCTCTTTCATAAATTCTACTGTTTGCTACTCAATGATACTTGTTTGACATTTGACACCCCAACATATTTCGAATTTTTATTTGTAATGATATATTCACAAGTCGGCACTTCAATGAAAAAAAAATAATTTTCTTAAGAAAGCGTATAAAATGTTTCATCGCAAAGTGCTATGTTGTCAGAAATTAACTCAGCTTCAAATTTGCATATCAAATATTCCAAAGGCCATAACTTTGTAATTCTATTAAAATGTTTACCTCCGTCTCAAATTATTTTACAGCTCACCCACCTTCCTTCAACTCATTTTAATTCCCTCTCTCACCTGTTTTTCTTTCATGACTAGACTCAAACCAAGAAATCAACAATATTATATCTCAAAAAATATTGGTGAGAGTACCTGTTTTTTGTTTGTTTTTGTTTCGGTGTGCTTCTTAGATTTTTAGAGTATTTCGGTTCTTAACTATGTGCTATGTGTATTCTAGTTTTTATCTTAAGCATCCTAGCTTTTACCATGGGTATCCTACATTTTTTCTAACAGGTCTGTGTGTCTCTCAGTTTTAACCGTTTCCATCCTAGATTTTTTACAGCATATCCAGGTTATCTTAACGTTTATCCTAGCATTTTATTAGGCGCATCTCAGGGGTTTTTTCCTCCTTATCATGGTTTTTCTCTACTGAGTTTATCCTAGTATTTTATTGTATCTCAGATTTTTACCGTATAGGCGCAGGAGTGGCTGTCTGGTAAGTAGCTTGCTTACCAACCACATGGTTCCAGGTTCAGTCCCACTGTGTGGCACCTTGGGCAAGTGTCTTCTACTATAAATCGGGCCGACCAAAGCCTTGTGAGTGGATTTCGTAGATGGAAACTGAAAGAAGCCCGTCGAATATATGTATGTGTTTGTCCCCCCAACATCACTTGGCAACCGATGCTGGTGTGTTTGCGTCCCCGTAACTTACCGGTTCGGCAAAAAGAGACCGATAGAATAAGTACTAGGCATACAAAAAGTCCCGGGGTTGATTTGCTCGACTAAAGGCGGTGCTCCAGCATGGCCGCAGTCAAATGACTGAAACAAGTAAAAGAGTAAAAAGAGTATGTAAGCTTTTTTTTTACTGAGAGTTTCCAATTTTAGAATAGATACATTGCATCCCTGCTTTTGTCACGTGTGGCAACTGAAAAGGTCAGTAACGAGAATAGCAACCAGTTGCATACAAAACGCTGTTCAGAAAAACTGCCCAACACATACCAGCATGGAAAAGCAGCAGATATAAAAACAGTTGGTGATGATGACGATGACGACGACGACGGTGATGGTGATGACGACGAGGATGATAAAGGTGATGATGATGATGATGATGGAGATGGATGCTGCTGCTGAAAATTCTTCTTGTACATATTTTACCTATCAAACTTAGTTACTTGATTTCTGACCTTTCTTTTCTCCTATAAATAGTATTTACTTCAGCACTGTCAAGTACTTATTGGAAGTTCTACAACAAAACGACAAACCAAAGAATTATGCAATGTTATTGCAATGTAAATTGTAAGTCTCTAAAGCTCTCTCTCTCTCTTCTCTCTCTCTCGAAGGAAATTCGCCAAAGCAAAATATGTCTGCAGGCGAAAACTACAAAAGAACAACATCTTGAATCCGTGAACAAGTGACA
>NC_043008.1:21306898-21308570 GCF_006345805.1 Octopus sinensis | reverse complement strand
CTCTACTGAGTTTTTCCTAGTATTTATTGTATCTCAGATTTTTACCGTATAGGCGCAGAGTGGTTGTCGGTTAAGTAGCTGCTTACCAACCACATGGTTCCAGGTTCAGTCCACGTGTGGCACCTGGGCAAGTGTGTCTTCTATATAAATCGGGCCGACCAAAGCCTTGTGAGTGGATTTCGTAGACGGAAAATGAAAGAAGCCCGTCGATATTGTATGTGTTTGTCCCCCAAAATCACTGGCAACCGATGCTGGTGTGTTTGCGTCCCCGTAAATTACCGGTTCGGCAAAAAAGAGACCGATAGAATAAGTACAGGAAACAACAAAAAGTCCCGGGGTTGATTTGCTCGACTAAAGGCGGTGCTCCAGCATGGCCGCAGACAAATGACTGAAACAAGTGTTTCCAGTTTTAGAATAGATACATTGCATCCCTGCTTTTGTCACGTGTGGCAACTGAAAAGGTCGGTAACGAGAATAGCAACCAGTTGCATACAAAACGCTGTTCAGAAAAACTGCCCAACACATACCAGCATGGAAAAGCAGCAGATATAAAAACAGTTGGTGGTGATGATGACGATGACGACGACAATGATAACGTCGACCACGATGATGGATGACGATGATAATGGCGTTGATGATGATGATGATGATGATGGAGATGGATGCTGCTGATGATAATTCTTCTTGTACATATTTTACCTATCAAACTTAGTTACTTGATTTCTGACCTTTCTTTTCTCCTATAAATAGTATTTACTTCAGCACTGTCAAGTACTTATTGGAAGTTCTACAACAAAACGACAAACCAAAGAATTATGCAATGTTATTGCAATGTTAAATTGTAAGTCTAAAGCTCTCTCTCTCTCTTTCTCTCTCTCTCTCGAAGGAAATTCGCCAAAGCAAAATATGTCTGCAGGCGAAAACTACAAAAGAACAACATCTTGAATCCGTGAACAAGTGACATTAAATATAAAAGTACAAGTCCTTGTACTCCCAGATCATATATAATCTCACTATTGTTTCAATAAACAGTGAGATCGATGAGGTGAGGAGAGCATGAGTAGAGGAAGGTGTGTGTATGTAGGGGGGAAGGTACTTTTAATGTTTTGCTATTTCTGAGTTTGTTTTTATAGAGCAAACGAACACACAGATTATCATATAAATTTCATTTCTTGTCAAAAGGCCAGCAATTTCAGCGAAGATGATAAGTCAATTACATTGACCCCAGTGCTCAACTGGTACTTATTTTATCGACCCTGAATGGATAAAAGTCAAAGTTGATCTTCGCAGAATCTGAACTCAGAATGTAGAGACATACAAAATGCTGCTAACCATTTTGCCTAATGCAGTAATGATTGCACCAGCTCATCACTTTTCTTTTGCATTATAAATATTCTTTTATACTCCAGGCACAAGGCCTGAATATTTTGGGTGGGAGGGGACAGTCGATCAGATCGATCCCAGTGCACAACTTGTACTTAATTTGTCAACCCAAAAGGATGAAAGGCGGAATTTGAACTCAGAACGTAACTGCAGACGAAATACCTATTTCTTTACTACCCACAAGGGGCTAAACACAGAGAGGACAAACAAGGACAGACAAACGTATTAAGTCGATTACATCGACCCCAGTGCGTAACTGGTACTTATTTAATCGACTCCGAAAGGATGA
>NC_043008.1:21246898-21299398 GCF_006345805.1 Octopus sinensis | reverse complement strand
AATTGGAGAATCTGAATTCTACTGGTGCATCCACTTCAGTAGCTTTGGTTGAGAGGTGGGGAAAAAAAAAAAGAAAGAGAGAGTAAAGAAGAAGAGTTAATTGTTAACATAGAACACACTTGTACTTTGTATACTATGATGATATGTTGCTAAAAATCATAGGATTAGTAAAATGAAATTTGTCACTTTGTTCTGGTTAGTCGATGGCTTGAGTTGTATTCAATGGAAAGTAGACCTTAACCCTTCAGCATTCACATAGGTTTGTCAAATGTCGGGACCCAATTTGGTCACGACACTGACCATGGGATTGCACCTAGAAAGTTACCCTCCTAGTCACAAGTCTGGGCAAGGTGATTCATGGAAGACCTGCAGTCGCCCATGCATACCTATTTCTTTATTACCCACAAGGGGCTAAACATACAGGGGACAAACAAGGACAGACATAGGTATTAAGTCGATTACATCGTCCCCAGTGCGTAACTGGTACTTTATTTATCGACCTCGAAAGGATGAAAGGCAAAGTCGACCTCAGCGGAATTTGAACTCAGAACATAACGACAGACGAGATACCGCTAAGCATTTTGCCCGGCACGCTAACGTTTCTGCCAGCTCGCCCATGCATACCTGCCTCCCCTCTCCATGCCACCGATGTTATCCAAGGGAAAGGCAAAGGGGCCGATACAGTTTGGCACCTGTGACATCAAAACTCATTTCTACAGCTGAGTTAACTAGAGCAACGTGAATTAAAGTGTCTTGCTCAAGAACACAGCATGTAGCCCGGTCCCGGATTCGAGCTCATAACCTCACGATCGTAAGCTCGACGCTCTAACCACTGAGCCATGCGCCTTCACTTTGTCAAATGTAAAGCTTATATATTCACATTGATTTCAAATGATCATGCATTTCAATGATGTAACAGTATATTTTTACAAGGTCGTTGTTGGGTAGGTGTGAGAGGCCCGATCTGCCCAGTTTCAACATAAAACAGGTAGAAAATTTGGGGCCGGATATGGCTGGTTTAAAAGTTAAAGGGGTTAAAGAAAACCAAGCATGCACACACATACACACACATGAAAACACATACATATACATACATATATCTCTTTTACTCTTTACTCTTTTAGTCATTTGACTGTGACTATACTGGAGCATCACCTTTAGTCGAGCAAATCGACCCCAGGACTTATTCTTTGTAAGCCTAGTACTTATTCTATCAGTCTCTTTTGCCGAACCACTAAGTTACAGGGCCGTAAACACACCAGCATCGGTTGTCAAGTGATGTTGGGGTGGGACGACAAACATATACACACACACATGCACATATATATATATGATGGGCTTCTTTCAGTTTCTGTCTACCAAATTCACTCACAAGGCTTTGGTCGGCCCAAGGCTATAGTAGAAGACACTTGCCCAAGGTGTCACACAGTGGTACTGAACTCGGAACCATGTGGGTCATTAGCAAGCTACTTACCACACAGCCATTCCTACGCTTGTATATACATATATATATACGCCAATATAAGTGTGTGTGTGTATAGAAGAAGCTTGCTTCTTGGAGATATGGAGATATGGTTCTACTGTGTGGCACCATGGGCAAGTGTCTGCTACTATAGTCTTGGACAGACCAGAACCTTGTGAGTGGATTTGGCAGACGGAAACTGAAAGAAGCCCATTGTGTATACATGTGTGCACACGTGTGTATGTGTGTGTGTGCATGTGTGTGTGAGTGTGTGTGTGTGTGTGTTAGTGTGTGTGTGTGTGTGTGTCTGTATGCTTGTCCTCCGCCACTGTTAACAACTGGTGTTGCTTTGTTTATGTCCCCATAACTTAACAGTTTGGCAAAAGACACTGAGAGAAGTAGCAGGCTTAAACACCTAAGTCCAGTTCTTTAAGGCTGTGCTCCAGCATTGCCACAGTCTAATGACTAAAAGAAGCAAAATATATGTATACATATACATATATATATATATATATATATATATATATATATATAATATATATATGCAATATCACATAAGTTTAAAGCTTAAAAGCGATCATCATGCAATGACTAGCGAAAATAGTCTAATAAGGGGGCATATAAGCCCTTGACAGAGAAAAGTAGGTTTTTGCATGTGTACAGGAAAACCTACTTTTTTCTGTCAAGGGCTTACATGCCCCATTATTAAACTATTTTCATTAGCCATTGCACAGTAATTGCTTGTAAGCTTGAAATTTATATAATTATTTTTTATAGATTGTAAAAATCAATGCTGGTTACCAAAAAAAAAAACCATCACAGAAAAATGTACACACACACACACATATACTCTTTTACTTGTTTCAGTCATGTGACTGTGGCCATGCTGGAGCACCGCCTTTTAGTCGAGCAAATCGATTCTAGGACTAATTCTTTGTAAGCCTAGTACTTATTCTATCTGTCTCTTTTGCCGAACCGCTAACATACAGGGACGTAAACACACCAGCATCGGTTGTCAAGCGATGTTGGGGGGGGGGACAAACACAACACACAAACATACACATATATATATATACACATATATACGACAGGCTTCTTTCAGTTTCCGTCTACCAAATCCACTCACAAAGCTTTTGTCGGCCCGAGGCTATAGTAGAAGACATTTGCTCAAGATGCCATGCAGTGGGACTGAACCCGGAACCATGTGGTTGGTAAGCAAGCTACTTACCACACAGCCACTCCTACGCCTATATATATATAATATTCATTATTAGCATGTAACCTCCTCCATTCCTCCATGCTGGCATTGTTTTGACAATTTGACTTGAACTGACAAGCCAGACGGCTGCACCAAGATCCAATGTCTACTTCTCAGTAAACCGTCCTCATTCTTAAGTGCAGCCTTAGCTTCATGCATACATACATACAAACATAATACATATATATATATATATATATATATATATATATATATATATATATATACATACACATACATACATACATACTTACTAACATACATATATATATACATACATACAAACATACATATACATACATACATATATATATACGTTCGTACAAACATACATACATAAATAAATAAATACACACATACATGTGTGCATGCATACACAATCTTGCACGCACACACACAGACACACACACACACATCATCTATCTTACCTGACAATTGTGAGAAACCAGAGAAAATGCCTTGTCCATCGGTATTATTGTCTTCTTTTGATTGTGAAAACATTGATGTTCCAAATGATTCTGCATTCTGATCCTGTAATTGAAGTAGTAGTAGTAGTAGTAGTAGTAGTAGTAGTAGTAGTAGTAGTAGTAGCAGCAGCAGCAGTGGTAGTAAGAATGATGTCAAATTGTTGCACAAGGCCAGAAATTTTGGGAGAGGGACAAGTTTGTTACATCAATCCGATACGTATTCTTATTTCTTTATTGCCCACAAGGGGCTAAACATAGAGGGGACAAACAGGGACAGACAAAAGGATTAAGTTGGTTACATCAACCCCAGTGCGTAACTGGTACTTTATTTACCAACCCCAAAAAGATGACAGGCAAAGTTGACCTCAGCGGAATTTGAACTCAGAACGTAGAGACAGACGAAATACCTATTTCTTTACTACCCACAAGAGGCTAAACACAGAGGGGACAAACAAGGACAGACACACAGATTAAGTCGATTACATCGACCCCAGTGCATAACTGGTACTTTATTTATCAACCCCGAAAAGATGAGAGGCAAAGTTGACCTCAGCGGAATTTGAACTCAGAACGTAAAGACAGACGAAATACCGCTAAGCATTTTGCCCGGCGTGCTAAAGTTTCTGCCACCTCGCCACCCTCAATACGCCAACTGATACGTAGTCTATTAACTCCAAAAAGTCAATGAAAGTCAACTTTGGTGGAACTGGAACTCAGAGCATAAAGATGGAATAAATGCCACAAAGCACTAGTCTGGCACAGTAAAAATTCTGCCAGCTCACTATTTTAATAATAATAATTATTATAATTATAATGATAATGATGATGATAATAATAGAATGTAACAATTTTTTAGGACACTCCATTATGTGCAGACTGGACCATCAAAGCAAATAAACCAGACATTGTTGTGAAAGACCAAAACAATAAAGTCTGTTTATTGATTGACATGAGCATACCATAATATCTTGGCAAAAGAATTTGCTAAGCTCAGAAAATATAAAGATTTGCTAATTGAAATCGAAAAGATGTGGCATCTCAAGACGGGTTACAATACCAGTGATTGAAGGAACACTTGGAATGATGAAAAGAGGAAGGGAAAATTATTTAAGAATGATCCCTTGGCATACCATCTATGCAGGAAGTGCAAAAGATTATCTGAACAGGTACGTCACATGTACTGAGAAGAGTATTATCACTGTGACTTTTCTTTCTTTTTTCCCCTTTTATTTATTTGTTTTTTTTCCTTTTTCTCTGTCTTTCGGTCCCTCTTTCTCTATCACATGATTATTTAAATGAACAATCTGGTGTGTTTATTTTAATGGCCTACCAATGTATTTCTTTACTGCCAACAAGGGACTAAACATAGAAGGGACAAACAAGGACAGACAAAGGGATTAAGTTGATTACATCGACCCCAGTTGGAAACTGGTACTTTATTTATTGACCCCGAAAGGATGAAAGGCAAAGTCGACTTCAGCGGAATTTGAACTCAGAACATAACGACAGACGAAATACAGCTACGCATTTCGCCCGGCGTACTAACGTTTCTGCCAGCTCGCCGCCTTTAATGGCCTGCCAATGTATACAGTGACTTTCTCTGCCCTAGGTGTCAGGAAGACACTCAACAAGAAATGGAAACAAAATTGAAAGATGATACTGAAAATTAATTATTGTTGTTGTTGTTGTTGCTGTTGTTGTTATTATTACCAGTATACTCGTGCTGTTAGAATTGACGGCATGAAAATTATATGGAAAATAAAATGAAAAGATTATAACCTTTATCTTAATAACTGTTTCAACACCATTTTTCTAGTGAAAACCCCACCACCAATGAGCTCACCTTGTTTCTGCCCTTCTTTCTCTATCACATGATTATGTAAACGAACAATCTGGTGTGTTTATTTTAATGGCCTACCAATGTATACAGTGACTTTCTCTGCCCTAGGTGTCAGGAAGACACTCGACAGGAAATGGAAACAGAACTGAAAGATGATAATGAAAATTAATTATTGTTGTTGCTGTTGTTGTTATTACCAGTGTATTCATGCTGTTAGAATTGACAGCATGAAAATTATACGGAAAATGAAATGAAAAGATTACAACCTTTATCTTAATAACTGTTTCAACACCACACTTCTAGTGAAAACCCCACCACCAATGAGTTCACCTTGTTTTGGATGGTCCTTTACCAAACAGTTTAATATGATTTCTGCTTCTACTTCTACTCAATGCAACTTAAAGTTCTCCATGGCTGAACACTGGTGATGGTAGGATGATGCCAACATTATAGAAGCTCTGCCCTTCTGAGTTGTTTATAGACATTGCAAATGCTGGGACAACAGAAAACTGTCGTCTACTCATACTAAAGGGAAGGGCTGTCTCACTGGGATGGAGGTTGAAGCGCAGAATAAAGGCCTCTTCTTTCTTACTTCCACTAAGTATTTTTCCATGAATGACAAAATCCTTGATGGACAGTACTCAGATCCAGGTCCCATTGAATAAACCTCTCATTGGGTTCAGGTTCCTTAGCAACATGACTATCGAATGCCTCTTCAAGGTCAGTATATGAGGTGGCATCCCAGAAGGTGTCAGTGAATTTAAACACTCCGCCGGATAATGATAACAGCTTCATTATTTTCTTCAAGAATGGTGTCAATGCTTCTGCAGACTGTTGCCTGTCACCAGGCAATAATGACATTATGTCAGTGTTTATGTGAAGACAATCTATATAATTGGGTGTCACAATGATTGTCAATGACACACTTTCAACTGCTTCATCATTGTCTAGTAATAATTCTTCCCCAAAATCTTCTCTAGCATTGTTATTTGTAGATACCATATTTTGGGGAATTTCTATGAGGTTTTCTTTCAGCCTTTCATTGTTGGAGAGAGTTCCATTTCCAACCTCTAAGAGTCACCTGTTGAAGTCATCTTGTCCAGCCATTCACATATTTTCTGGCAAACTGAGTTTTGTTACGAAATGCCAGGGTGGAGATTGCTTAATTGAGGACTCGATTACTGCTGCATTGGATCCCCCTTGGGATGACAGGAGCAGTTTGTCTGAAGTCCCTACCAAGTAGCAGCACTTTTCCACTGAATGGTCTGGGCAAATTCATAATTTGCCTCAGCAGCAGATCAATGGCTCTCAGAGCACTGCATGATAACATTGATGCTTCATCAATAATTAAAAGGTGAGCTTGCTTTAAATTTTCAGATGACTCTGAAGGGATTCTCATGTGAGAGGTGGAACTATCATGCAATGGGATGCCCTAGGTATGATAAAAAAAGGGGGATGTCAAAAACATCTAGATAACATCCCAGGAGCACCATGATTCAGAGAAATCTAAATGATTGTGCTGACAAGTACTGCCCACATCCTTAGAAAAACCCTATCAATTCAAATGGCTGTGTTGTATTACATGAAGATATTTCGCTACTGCCTCAGCCACTTTCCCTCCGCAAGCTTTCAGTCATACTCTAACATTTCTTATCCTTAACCCACCCTAGGATGCTGGGTGTGTTTCGGCAAATCACTGTAGCAAACAGTAGGTTAAAAGTAAATAACAGTAATAATAATAATAACAATAACAATAATGATGAGGATGATGATGATGATGATGATGATGGTAATGGTGTTAAAGATTATAATAAAAATTGCTTCTGATGTTAATCCCAGAGAGAAACTTTGCCAACCTAAGCTTCAAAAAATAATCCAATAAAAACGATGTCTTTGATCTCTTATATCTAGAAGTTTGCTTTGATTTCCTTGACAGACTCGACAAAAATGTCCCAGATTACTGTGGAATAGGTTGTTGTCATGCATTACCATATCAGGTACATGTTCATACCACTTCACACCGAACCTGCAATATCTTGCCCAATACACACCACTGCTGACTGGATTGTGTCTGCCAATGTACTCACACTTTGCAACAATTAGGAAACAGAAATGACGTAGCCATGTCATCTCATTTAACTAATTATACAATTTCCTCTTGACATTAGCTTCTTCCTTTATCATTTCATCTTTATAGATATTTATGGTTTTGGCAGTAATCCTGCACAACTAAAATTTGATGTTCCATTCGGCTTTTAGTTCAATGCTTTGAAATCAGTTGTCTATGAATCTATTATTATTATCATTATTATTATTATTATTATTATTATTATTATTATTGTTATTATTATTATTGCTGCACCAGGCCCAGTCTGATCTGGCAGTGTTTCTATAGCTGGATGCCCTTCACGGAGTGGCTGGCGTTAGGAAACACTGCCAGATCAGACTGGGCCTGGTGCAGCCTCCTTGCTTCCCAGACCCCGGTCGAACCATCCAACCCATGCTAGCATGGAAAGCAGACATTAAACGATAGTGGTGGTGGTCGTCGTCATCGTCATCATCATCATGATTATTATTATTATTATTATTATTATTATTATTGAGTGAGAGAGCAGTTCATGCCATCAAAGTGACACTGGGGTAAAATATACGAAGCCCAATATACCCATCATGACTACCCGTCTGATAAGGGCACACCAGGCACATGCATCACAACCATATGTGTGCGACATGGTGATCTCATATCAAGATAAACAGCACATGACCTTGCAGGTGGGGCCCAGTTAGAATTTTCTTCAGGTTGAGTAGCCCATCACGCTCAAACAGTCCCTGAATAAGGGTTGTTTAAGGATGTTGAAAGAACCACCCATGTTTCCAGAAGTGAACTATTCAAACCCCAAAGAATCCCTCTCAACACATGGCTATGATGCTCCCCCACTACTTCTGCTCATGATCAGAGATGCACATATCGTCAGCCACTAAGGGACATGCTCAACTGGTTAAGGTCAAACAACTGACAAGCAAATCTGTGGTATTGAGCAGAATATTTGCTGTAGCCCATCTTTTATACCAAGACAAAACAATGTACATGATAACACTTCCAATCAGTTATATTATTATTATTATTATTATTATTATTATTATTATTATTATTATTATTATTAAGGTGGTGAAAGCAACAAGCTGGTAGAATCATTAGCATTTTGTCCACTTCCAAGTTCTGCCAAGGTTGACTTTGCCTTTCACCCTGTCCATACAGTAAGTACCAGTTAAGCACTGGAGTTGATGTAATTGATTATCCCGCTTGCCACAAAATTTCAGGCCTTGTACCCATAGTCGAAAGGAGTATTAAAGTGACATGGCTAACAGAATCGTTAATACATTGGACAAAATGCTCAGTGGCAAAACTTCTGGCTCTTTGAACTCTGAGTTCAAACCCCACAGAAGTCAACTTTGCCTTTCACTCTTTTGGGGGTCAATAAAATAAATTTCAGTTGCAAACTGGTGTTAATGTAGTCGACTTCCCCCTCCCTTCAAAACTTGTGCCAAAATTTGAAACCATTATTATTTTTGGTATTATCATTGTGTAGGAGCGGCTTTGTGGTAAGTAGCTTGCTTACCAACCACATGGTTCCGGGTTCAGTCCCACTGCGTAGCACCTTGGGCAAGTGTCTTCCACTATAGCCTTGGGCCGACCAAAGCCTTGAGTGGATTTGGTAGACGGAAACTGAAAGAAGCCCGTTGTATGTGTGTGTGTGTTTGTCCCCCCAACATCACTTGACAACCAATGCTGGTCTGTTTACATACCCGTAACTTAGCGGTTCGGCAAAAGAGACTGATAGAATATGTACTAGGCTTACAAAGAATAAGTCCTGGGGTCGATTTGTTGAACTGAAGGTGGTGCTCCAGCATGGCCACAGTCAAACGACTGAAACAAGTAAAAGAATAAAAGAAAACGGCAGCGAATTGGCAGAATCATTAGCATGTGAGACCAAGTGCTTAGCGGCACTTCATCCATCTTTATGTTCTGAGTTCAAATTCCACCAAAGTCTACATTACCTTTCGTCCTTTCAGGGTCAAAAACATAAGTACCAGTCAAACACTGGAGCCAATGTAATTGACTAGCAATCTCCCCAAAATTTTAGGCCTCGTGCCTATAGTAGAAAGTATTATTATTATTATTATTGCCTTTGCACAGCTTCTAACACTGGAGATGTACTACAGTGCCAGCTGTTCACTACCAGTGAACTAAGGTAACACCCTTTATTTTTTGAGCACCATCCGGAGTATTTGAGCTGTTCCAAGCAGTGCTGTTTTCTGCGAGTGCTCCACCCTTATTGCAGCCCCTATTAATTCCATATACTTCTCAAGAATTTTACTCACTGTTATTGGTACTACTACCACCGTTTTCATTGACCACAACTACTTAACCTCCCAAGCTAACCTGTCATATCTATAGACTTTTTTTTCTTCCTTATCGCATACCTTATTGTCAGCTGGGCATGCTTATTATTAGTTCAAAGATTTCTTCAAAACATCAATAAAAGAAAACTTAATTCTATCTTGTAGTGAAAGCAACAGATACGAAACAGACAGGATGTCAAACAGTTGCAGGGGGTGGGGAGATAGTGAAGCAACAACAAAAATTAAGAAAAACAGATGATTAGAGAATGATTAAAATGTCATACTAGAACACTGGCAAAAAAACAAAGAACCTTTCTTGACCAATATCTAGATAAGGCTCAATAAAATCAAATAAAAGAATAATCATGTTGAAACTGTGCCCACAATTGTGCCATGCTGATCGTGGCACAAGACTAAAACCATTCCATTAGAAACCATGCAAAAGATAGTAGCAACATAGATGGAGGAAGAAATAATCACATCATATCCTGGCTACTCAAAACAGAATATAATGAACAAATACAATAGAGTCAGAAGGTTCAAATACTAGAAGCAAATGCAACCTACATTATGGAAAACCCCCAAAAGTTCTCATAATATACTCTGAAATGTGCTAGTTTACAGAGAGTGGGTGTTTTGTGGCAAATCATCAAATGTATTATTGCCCAAGAACATCAGACAAAATGTCTTTTAACACATTAATTCCAGCAGCCAAGAGTATCTCTCTGAAAGAAATGGGAAAACTAACCATTTTCGGTAAGATTTGGAAATAAACATATCCAGAATGTAAAAGCGATGCAATCTTCATAATAGTGATAGATGACTTGAGGAGATAATAAAATGAAGTATAGACAATTATATATCCAAATCACCAGTACCTACGTCAACACATAACAACATACAGACAACAGCAGTACTAAACATTATGCACATGTCCAATACTCTAAATACAATTTCAGAAAACACAACACAACACACATTCTAAATACACAGATTCGTGATGAGTTATCTAGTGTGAGAAGACATTAACAATAGGACTATTAGAATGATGATAATAAGAATTTCCTAAAATTCTGTAGGTACAAATCTAAATGCGACAATTATAGCTAAATATATGCATTTGTCTATGGGTGTCTTTCTGTAATTTGCTGTCACTAATGTATGTGGGCGTATTTGAATATACTGCCTTCAATATGTATATCATCATCATCATCATCGGTAAGATAACAAAAGAAAGAGACCTCAATATTATGTAAATAGAGGAAATTTATCTGTAAATTAATAAGTTACCATTATTCAATTTACATATATATATATATATATATATATATATAATGTGTGTATAGGGAAATTATACATTTTTAATTATGTGGGTTTTCTATTTGTGGGCTGGGTAAACGGGAGCTAATATCTTTATATATATATAGCAATCGAAGCCAGAACCACTCCACCACCCCGACCGGCTCCTGTGCCGGTGGCACATAAAAAGCACCATCAGCACATGATCAATGCCAGCCCCTCTGCCCCAACTGGCTCCTGTGCCAGTGACATGTAAAAAGCACCCTCCGATCGTGGCTAATGCCAGTGCCACCTAAACGGCTCCCGTACCGGTGGCACGTAAAAAGCACCCACTACACTCTCGCAGTGCTTGGGATTAGGAAGGGCATCCAGCTGTAGAAACATTGCCAGATCAGATTGGAGCTTGGTGCGGCCTCCTAGCTTGCCAGTCCCCAGTCAAACCGTCCGAACCATGCCAGTATGGAAAAAGGATGTTAAACGATGATGACAATGATGATGATGATCTCTAATTATTAAACAGTAAATAATTCATCACATTGCCAATTCAAATTTGTGAGACTTACTTTTTAGAGTACGTGTAGTCAACTTCTCATGTTATCTGCTCTTGAAATCTTTCAGAAATAGCAATGATTTTTTTACCACTTGATATCTTAACTCTTTTGATACCAACTCGGCCAAAACTACCTCTGTTTTGTTTACTCTTTACTCTTTTACTCGTTTCAGTCATTTGACTGTGGCCATGCTGGAGCACTGCCTTTAGTCGAACAAATCAACCCCAGGACTTATTCTTTGTAAGCCTAGTACTTATTCTATCGATCTCTTTTGCCAAACTGCTACATTACGGGGACATAAACACACCAGCATCGGTTGTCAAGCGATGTTGGGGGGACAAACACAGACATACAAACATATACACACACACACATATATATATATATATAATAATAATATTAGGGAGTAAATATTAGGGAGTAAATCCAAACTTACAGGGAAAAATTAGATTTAGGATTAAATCTAATTTTATAGTATAAATATATATATTATATTAAATTAGAGATTAAACCACTATTAGGCAAATCAAATATTAGGCAAATATATGTATGTATGTATATATATATATATATATATATATATACATACATACATACATATATACGACAGGCGTCTTCCAATTTCCGTCTATCAAATCCACTCACAAGGCTTTGGTCAGCCCGAGGCTATAGTAGAAGACACTTGCCCAAAGTGCCACACAGTGGGACTGAACCCGGAACTATGTGGTTCATAAGCAAGCTACTTACCACACAGCCACTCCTAATACTTTACGTAAGTTTTGAATTAAAATCCTCCACCAAACCTTAGTCACAATTTATGTTCCTAACACCAGCTTAATGATAACTGAGTTATTTTACTAAATTCTTTGTTATACTTAAAATTAATCGACAGAACCACAGAGCATCTTAAACTAAATACAGTAAAGAAAAGGTTAAACTGTGAGCTAGTTTAGTATCTCAAAATGGTTTGTCATTGCTTTCTTTAGATAATACAATGAAAAAAAACTACTTTCAATTAATTCCCCTGTGAAAACATCTGATGCTAGAATAACCAAACAGAACTATTTTAATATAATCTCTGACATTCGATATTAGAAATAAATTGTAAAATAAAGCAATAACTCTTACAAAATTTTAATCTAGAATAGTATCTTTCCATAAACCACCCTTGTCCCAGCAAGTATTACATGAATTTTGTTTTCCCAGCTTGAGAAATTATCATCAGATGTTAAAATTCCACTGGATGGCATTCATTGGAATAGGCAAGACAACATGTAGAAAAGAAAGGAAAACAAAACCAAGGGCTGAGTAGCTCTTCTTCATCATCATCATCATCATCATCATCATTTAACATCCGCTTTCCATGTTGGCATGGGTTGGACGGTTTGACTGAAAAACTAGTAAGCCAGGGGACTGGACCCAGTTCCAATCTGATTTATTAAGGTTTCTATGGCTGGATGCCCTTCCTAATGCCGACCACTCTGAGAGTATAGCAGGTGGTTTTTACATGTCACTGGCACTTTAAATATTTAGATAAATTGTTCAAAGACCTCATTTTTTTTACAAAGTGTGGAAATTTTCCTTACTGTATTTGATAGCACAGAACACAAATTTCTTCAAGAAAAAACTTACCTCAAATAATCACATCTAGACCTATATGTAAAATTGAACCTCCCATAAGCTTTAATACATGAAAAACTATTTTTTCCTAAATATACATTACTAAAATTGGGGTGTGTCTAATATACCCGTGTGTTGTTTATGCTATCAAATACAATTATGTTAGTCACTAAACAAAGAATGGAATCTGTTTTCAAATGATGATTTAGCTGGAAATTTGCTATGAGAAGCAAACAATGCAATTTGTGAATACCGTAAATCCTCAAGTATAGTCCGCCCTTAAATATAATACGCAGGGAATTTTTAGGGGGCTGTACCTCTGAAAAACCTAAACCTTGTGTATAATATGCATGCCTTCTCTAATTTGAGACAAGGAGGTCTATATAACGTCCTTGGTTTGTAAAACAGTATACAGTAATGTCCTTTATTATTATTGTACATATAACACAATGCAAACATGTAGCTTTTTTGTGCATTTTGTTTGCAGAAAAGAAAGAAATAACAGTAATAACGTTTAATAAATGTTGCTTACTGCAAGTTATGAATGATTCTTTTATGACTTCATTGCTTTCAGGCTTAGCTTAAGGTATTTTCGCGTTCGACATCACAAAATGCGTCTGAATAAAGATTGCCGGACAGCAAATAGAGACTCGGACATTGCTTAGAAAATATTTTTCATTTTCAACCTCGTATATAGAACGCACTAGGGATTTTGACATTTAAATTTTGGGGGAAAAAATGCAGATTATACTCGAGGATTTACGGTACTAGTTTGAACTCATTATCGTAGTCAATATTTTGAACTCTTGGACGATATTTATAAAAATATTTCAAAGAAAAACATACGACATATTAAATCACATGTAGCAAATAAACTAAAATTCCACAAACCTGTTTGTCGAAAAATGACTGAAGAAAGAAATTGGAATCTGCTGTGGCTTTAGATGCTTCGGGTTTCTGCAACAGAAGGAATCAATGTACGATTTTTTATGGCATAAAAAAAAGTTCATATTCTTTAAAAAAAAAAAATGTCTCAAAGAGCCACCCTAGTTCCTTTATGCAAATTTGTACCTAAATTACATGCCTTAATGCACTAAATACACTTTTTTTGTTTTTTCCTGAATATGCACCACTATAGATGGGGTGCATCTATGTCCATGCATCTTTTATGCTATCATATATATATTTTTTTTTCTGTAGTTTCAGCTCAGAGCTGCAACCATGCTGATGCCCCACTATTTTTATAATATATTGTAATATTTTGAGTTTGAAAAGTTTACGAAGAAAATATACACTTCACTTTTTATATAATACTAGCACTATGACCCAGCGTTGCCGGGTCGTAGTGCTAATGCATGCATATACAGCTGCGTGCATGCGCACATACAAGCAAGTACTGTCCAAATCTCCGACCAATCACATACAGCTAGCTGGCATTCAATTGGTGTATCAAGTTTCGGGCATTTTGATTGGGTTTTGGATAGAAAATTCACAAAAAAGTCACTTCTATTGATTTTTTAATGGCTTTGCAGGGTGACTGGGGAAATGTAAAGATGTGCACGACCACCCTTGGACGGTTTTGAATGACCATAGAAAGTGCGAACCCTCCAACTGAAAAATTGTGGATTTGTATAAAGGACACACACACAGACATTTTGCCGTTTATATATAGAGAGATTACAATGCACCTACAGGCACTATTATTAATAGTATGTAATATATTGGAATGCCAAGGTGGCGAGCTGGCAGAAATGTTAGCACGCTAGACAAAAGTTTAGCAGCATTTCATCTGTCTTTACATTCTGAGTTCAAATTCCACCAAAGTCAACTTTGCCTTTCATCCTTTCAGAGTCGATAAATCAAGTACCAGTTGCATACTGGTGTTGATCTAATTGATTGCCCCGCTCCCCCAAAACTTCAGGCCTTGTGCCTAGAGAAGAAAAGAATATTTTCCGTTTGAAAAATTTACAAAGAAAATATACACTTCTCTTTTTATACGATATTACAATGCACCTACAAGCACTATCATTAATAGTGTGCAATATTTGGGAATGCTCTGTAATGCTGTGTTGAGTGACCAGTGTCTTGCAGATTTGGAAAATCACAACACACGTTCACGTGTTCTGGTCATCCTTAAATTAGTAACTGTGATTTGCTATATGCAGTCATGCATACAAATACAATCAAAGAATTTATTATTTCAGAAAACCATGCTCTAGAATATTGAAGTCTTCCAAGTTATAACGTGACCTCACTGGTACTGGAACCACAAAAGAAAAAGGCAACCAGAACACTCTGGAAGGCAGCTAGCATTAAAAAAAGTTTTCATCCATAGATACCTATTTCTTTACTGCCCACAAGGGGCTAAACACAGAGAGGACAAACAAGGACAGTCAAACGGATTAAATCAATTATATCGACCCCAGTGCGTAACTGGTACTTATTTAATTGACCCGGAAAGGACAAAAGACAAAATCGACCGCAGCGGAATTTGAACTCAGAATATAACAGCAGACGAAATGTCGCTAAGCATTTCGCCCGGCGTGCTAACGTTTCTGTCAGCTCGCCGCCTTATCCAAAGATACCATGCCAAAACTGAGACATCAATGCCAGACGCATCCCCACTCCTCATCATATCCTGTCAAACAAACCAGCCTATGCCATTATGGAAAACAGATATAAAACTATGGCAATGGAAGTGCTCATGGTTCTCTAAAGAATATATAAATGGGTTGAATGTAAACATTCATCCGATGTGTTATTCTGGAGTTAGTCGTCTTCTACAACTATCATAAGATATTCTTTAATATATTACATCCCAGACATGTGTATATATTAAAGCTATTCCTATGGAATATTCAATGTTTAAATAATATATTTGACAAGTTATTCCTTTTTTATTTTTTTTTTTTCATTTTAAACATTCCTGAGTAAAATTAATTCAAGAACATATTGGTATGTTTCAATATTTCATCTTCTACACAAATCCGAATTAAATTTTCGGTTATAAAATATGAGAGTATCCATATGTATTTGTAGAGATAATAAATAACAATTCTTTATTCTTTGAAACAAATTATAAAACTTTTTAAATAATTTGAAAAACTGGAAACTGACAAACTTAAGTTCCATCTCTTCCTTTTAATTTATTTTATTTTTACATTTCCCTATGATTGAAAATTGAAAATTTGAAATGATATTGAGTAATATTTCATATTGCACAATACCAACATATGTAAAATTCGGTACAAAACATTGTAGTTATAATTCACTGAGAGTACCAATAGAATTACAATAGTTCTGATCAATATTAGTTTGCCATTTAAAATACATATAATTAACTAAATAAGAATTGCCATCTGTACAAAAGAAATATTTAAACTGATAACTCTACAATTTGAAACAAGATTTTAACTTAAGAGACCAGTGCAATAAATGAACACACTTAACTAACCCAAAAGATCTTCACTGATTAACAAACCTAACAATTCAGGTATCTTTTATTTCCATATGTAATCAGCATATATTATTTTTAATTCAAAAGATCTTCTGAGTTAGATAGCCTAGACTACGGTTTTACTGTTGAATCATTGGTTTGCCCTTAACAGAATGTTTCTCTTAAAGTTTGCTTTACCAGTATTAGGTTACCTTAGCCTTACTTACCATACCAAAACTAATCTATATATATAAAGCTGAAGTTGTCTGTGTGTGGTAGGTTTGGTAGCCTTCAATTAACACTATCTCCTCCGAGACCCTGCTGCGCAAGTTGACCAAAACTGAGAGTATGATAAAAGAAGGCTTGCTCTTCGTTCCATAGAAGAAATCGGACTATGTTAAGACCAAAAATTATTTACATCAAAAAGGTGCTTTTCTTTTAATAAAAATCCCGATTTTTTTACGATTTTTTTACTGCTGTGTCACCATTTTTCAGTGTATTTCAGCCAGAAAAATGTTCACTTAAAGAGAATAACAAACTAGATAATGCAAACTTTTTACTTTTCAAAAATTCCAATTCTAAAGGGTCGAAAAGAAAACAAACCCGAGCAACGCTAGACTATACTGCTAGTAAAATATAAATATGCTATTCAACCATTTTACTTATGTCCAGGAGATAAATATTTCACTGTTAAAACCCCAGTATTATATTATATCACTGTATCACTGTACTGACCAGACTATCAGATGTTGTTATAAATTGCTGGTCACAATGCACTTCCAATTCTTCCCTGATTGTACCATTCTTTTCTATCTTGATGCAAATTGTTTCACTCAATCATCTTCCTAATCTTTTAAATATTTATGTAACGCCTATTTTGTTGCAGGCAACAAATAATCGAATTTGTGATGCTAGTGGAAGTGTTTCATGTATTTTCAGATCTAGCTAAATTCAAAAGTACAAGCCACAGGTATGTGAGTTCTGGCACATTTGTAGTAGGTATTGAACTTATATAGGTCATTTCAATAAAATTTTAATGGAAAAAAAAAATTCTGGAAAATTTATCTTTTTTTCCCCCACCCACCCACATTCCAGACTGCTTTTGGCCATTTTTTTTTTGGACAATGCACCTCAAAACAAAGGGAAAATATTTTTGATAAAAAAAAAAAAGTTTTGAAAATATTTTCAGACTGAAATATTTCGTTTTTGGATTTGGTTTGCAAGATTCTTTATGTGAGTTCGTGTGTTGAAGCATATTCTATTGTGTCTGGGAGGAGTCATTTTCTTCTTGTGCCTTATAATTTAACACACTCACTGGTAAAATTTCCACTTATTTCTTATTTTTATGTTCTGAAACTTTTCGTTGCGTGGGACATTTAGCTATAGTTTTAAGCACACCCCACAACCACTTGGTACCTTCTTCGTTTCTTTCTCCCCACCCTGGCACCAAGCAAGGTTAATAACAACTTTTCTGTTAGTGAATAGGTTTTTTTCTTACACGCATACATAGACTCAGTGTGGGAGTGGTTAAAAATTTACATTACAAAATTTTCTTTTTTGTTACTTAAATCCCAGCAATGGACCAAACAAAACTCGTCTTACTTCCACATCATCATTTCCATAAAATGTGTTTATGTCACCAGCACAGGTTCCCTTCATGTGTCACAACTATGATTTCACTCAGCTTGACGTGTCTTCTCAAGCACTGCAATTAGCCAGAAGTACCTGTCACCTGTCATCACCTCAATGAGACTCAGCATCCAAAGATCACATTTCACCACCTCCTCCCACGTCTTCTTGGTTCTACCTCTTCCACAGGTTCCTTCTACATTTAGAGGTCAGCACTCCTTTATACAGCTGTTCTTGTACATACACATCATATGACCATACCAGCACAATTTCCTCTTCTGCACACTACATCTGATGCCCCTTAGAGCCAATTTTTCTCATAAGAAGCTTACACTCTGTCGCATGTGCACACTGACATTGCACACCCAGTGGAGCATGCTAGCTTCATTTCTTTCAAGCTTTCACATGTCCTCTGCAGTTGCAGCTCATGTTTCACTGCCATGCAACATAGCTGTTTGCACACAGGCATTATGTGTTCCCTACATTTAGCAGCCTTTCATAATGACACTTCCAAGCCTCTTTCTTTGTAGAATCACTAATAGCAAGTGAACTATCATCCATACGAACACACGTCTTTCCTACAACATCACAATTTTCGCTGAGACACTGTCGTGCAAACCAAAGTATTTCAAACTGCGGGTCCTCACTCTTCAAAACATTGGCAAACTTCTTCCTTTCTGCTTCTCCTCTGGCTAAGTGTAACCATCTCTTAGCTTCCCTTCTAGCTACCTGATATAGTTCTTTGCTACCGCCACCCTTCCAGTCCTTCCATGCCTGTTTCTTTGCTCTAATAGCCCAGTCACCAACATCACCTTGTTGGGACTTTGCACCTGCCACAAATTTGGTTTGTGGCTCTCAGCAAGTTGCCCCATAGGAACTTCCACTTTTCTTCTATGTTAGATATATGTAACTCCTCCTCCTTCTCCTTAAATGCTTCAGTTTGGACATCTCATAATTTCTGTCAATCAAAAGGATCCTTAAGCTTCCAGATCCTTCTTTTCTAGACTGGCCTGCTTCTTGGAACCCCTCTAGCCTGTAGTCTGAAGTCACAAATGACTAACCTATGCTGAGGGGTACATTCTTCACCAAGGAAGATCTTTGTGTTTAAGAGCAACCATGTATCTCACTTGGTGTTACAGATAATAAGTTATTTGCATCACAGAATTCTAGAAGCCTTGTTCCCACCTCAATATGGGAACCAACTCCCTGGCTATCATGTACACCACGGAAAACACCTGGTTGTTGACCAACGTGTCCGTTGAAGTCACCAGCCATGAAGAGAAGGTCAGTGTTATTTGTCTTTGAGGTAGTCTGCAAAAGAATGTCAAAACAATGCTTCAAAAATATGCATTCTTCTAACCCATACTCACATGGAAAAAAAAATCTAATTTTAAACAAACAAAAATCAATATTAAACACATTAATATTATTTAGTACCTGTTTCTGGTTTTCATCTGATTGGAGAAACATTGGTCTGTGCGACATTGTAGGCATGCCTGGAGATAAATGAAGCTTTTTCAACATCCTTTGATGTTCGTTGAAATCAAAGGTACTTTCCTGAAAAGCATCTTGGTTGATGTTAATGTTCTCAGACTTGCTCAAGGCAGTTTCTTCTGTTTGAAAATAGGTTTAAATATTCAATATTTTAAATTTAATCAATCAACTCAAAGACTTCTGAAGGAAAATATACTAAAATTTAAGATAGAAAAGTAAATTGTCTGTAGTCATAAATGTAGGGTATTGTGCCTTTATTTAACATCCACTTTTCTGTGCTTGCATGGGTCAGATGAATATGTTGAGATGTATTACAGCAGGAAGCCCTTCCTGATGCTACCATTATCTGTTTTTTTTTTCAAGGCAGGTATCACTTATTCCACACAGCTCCGAAGGCATGAAGCGGCGGAGTGCAGAAATGATTTCTTAATAGGAGAAACTGACATAAAAAAAAGCACCTGTCTCACTTTCATACAACCAATTACAAATGCTAGCAAATATAAACAAACAAACATACACAATGTTCTTTCAGTTTCATTCTACAAAATCCACTCACAAGGCTATGTTCAGTTTAGGGCTATAGTAGAAGACACATGCTCAAGGTGCCACCGAGCAGGACTGAACCTGCAACCATTTGGTTGAGAGGCAAATTTCTCAATCCCACATGCATATATACATACATAAATGCATAAGCATAATCAACAACATTAGCAGCTGCAGCAACAACAGCAGTGGAGGCACAATGGCCCAGTGGTTAGGGCAGCGGACTCCCGGTCGTAAGTATGCAGTTTCAAGGAGGAGGATGAGAGAGAAGTGGAGGAGGAGGAAGAGGGGGAGGATGAGGATGAGGAGGAGCATTTTAATGTCCACAATTAAATGCTCACATGAGTTGGACTAAATTTGTTGAGATGGATTTTCTACAGCTGGGTGCCCTTCTTGTCACATAAGGTAACATTTCCTTATGGTCAGACAGATTTTCATGAAAGATTGGAAATGAAGGACACCACTGCCATGACAACAACTCATTTACAATTATCACTCAATAATCAGTAACACATGCACACACACACACACATACATGCATACATATGCATGTGTATATCATCATCAGCAGCAGCATCGTTTAACGTCCTCTTTCCATGCTGGCACACACACACACACATATATGTATACATACGACGGGTTTCTTTCAGTTTCCGTCTACCAAATCCACTCATAAGGCTTTGGTTGGCTCGAGGCTATAGTAGAAGACACTTGCCCAAGGTGCCACACATTGGGACTGAACCCGGAACCATGTGGTTCATAAGCAAGCTACTTACCACACAGCCACTCCTGTGCATACAAATTTATGAAAAATTTAGGGAAAAATTTAGGAAAAAATAAACATTGAATAAGTAAATATAATTTTTACCAATTTCATTAGGGGTTGAAGTTTGTTGAACATTTTCTAAAGTTGGTTGCAAAGGTGAAGTCATTTTCTGCTTTTGAAGATTTTTCATACTAGGCGAAGAACAGAATGTGGCTAATTGCTGTGATGGTGCTTGAATTTGGAAATGTTCTTCATCTGCCATGGAAGAGAGTTTGGGAGTGGTTGCTACAGTTATAGGTACTGAAACTTTTTTCAGTTTATCCATCGAAGAAGAAGATAAGGAGAAAGTAGGCATGGGCCCTGGCATCTGCAGAGTTTTAGCTGGAACTGTTAGAGATTTTGGGTAAATGTTTTGAGATGGTGATTTGATGGTTGCAGGAACAGCCCATAATTGTCTAGGTCCTATACTAGGAGATTTAGGTAGTGACTTTGAAGAGCACGATGGTTTCACTCCAGAAAAGGATACTGGTAAATATTTTGTAGTTCTAGACATGTCTGCCAATTCTTCATATTTTGGTGTATTAACACGCTTTGCAAGCGGTTGCAGTAACTGTGCATTTGCATAATTGGTCACCTGCTAAAAATAAAAATAATACAACACACAATATCTTCAGCAACACATTTACATGTTTTTTTTGTTGTTCTTGTTGTTGTTAACAGTGGAGCGTCGTAAGGAAATCAAGTGATTAGTGTTGGATAGTAAGAGACGTTAAAGCAAGATGTGAAAGCTACAATAGCATACAGTAATGTTTTGTTGAAATGAGACTCAAATCTTCTTTTTATTCCAAGTGAGAGGAATTTCAGGTAAATGGCATTTATGTCTTTCAAAAAGTATTATAAAAGTAATATCTTACATACACACATAGTTATCATCATCATCATCATCATCATCGTCATTTAACATCCATTTTCCATGCTGGCATGGGTTGGATGGCTAGACAGGAACCGGCAAGGCCAGGGGCCTCACCAGGTACCATAGTCTGGTACCATATCCAGGGATACAGGCATCCAGCAACAGGACCTCCGTAATGCTATGATGGACCGTGGAGTCTGGCGTAGCATAGTAAATTCCATTGTCTCGACCACGGTCGAACAACAATGATGATGATGATGACCATAGTCTGTTTTGGGTTGGTTTCTACTGCTGGATGTCCTTCCTAATGCCAACCACTTTACAGAGTGTACTGGCTGCTTTTTATATGGCACAAACCCCAGTGCTTTACATAGCACCAGCACCAGTGCTCTATACAGTGCCTTTTGCATGGCACCAACACCAATACTTTTTACATGGCACTTTGGTCTTAGGATATCAATACTGCTGTGATGGGCAAGTTTTCTTGAATGTACAACTAGGCACATGGCCTAGTTGTTAGAGCAGCGGACTCGTGGTCGAGGGATTGCAGGTTTGAATCTCTGGGCAATGTGTGTGTTTATGAGAGAAACACCTAAGCTCCACGCAGCCCCGGCAGAAGGTAATGGCGAACTTCTGCTGACTCTTTTGCCACAACTTTCTGTCACTCTTTCCTCCTGCATCATGCAGCTCAACTGCGACGGACTGGTGACCCGTCCAGATGGGGTACCTATACGCCAAGGAAACCGAGAAACTGGCCCTTATGAGCCAGCCATGGCTTGAGAAACAACATTATGCCACAAAACTCACTCCTCCTTCATCTCCTTTGTAAGGCTCAGCGTTTCAAGATCAGCCTTCAATACTTCATCCTATGTCTTGTTGGGTCACTCTCTTCCACAACTTCCCTCCAGAATAAGTGATCAGAAGTTCTTTATGCAACTGTCCTCATTTATCTGCATCACATGACCAAACTAGTGCAGTCTCCTCCAAGAGGAGACTGCACTATAATTCCTCTTATGAGAAGTTATAATTCCTCATAAATAAAATAAATAAATGCGCCTTTTTAAAGCCTATCCAGACTCATGGTCCCAGTTTCCATGGCATATGAGTTCCCCAGCAGGACGGGACGCTAGTCCATCGCAGCATTACTCATTTTTGCCAGCTGAGTGGACTAGGGCAACGTGAAATGAAGTGTTTTGTTCAAGAACACAACCTGTTGCCTGGTCCAGGAATCGAAACCACAATCTTACAATCATGATGTTGACACCCTAACCACTAAGCCACATGCCTCCTATAATTCCTCATAAGAGAAATTATAATTCCACATATACCTAACTTTTCTCTCAATACACTAGAGCTCTGCAGCACATGTACACTGACACTGCACATCCAGCAGAGCATATCACACCACTTTCTTTTTGGATCACAAAGATCAAGCGTACTATTATCTATCTGTGCACATTTCTCTCCCACATCATCTTGATTCTCTCTAACACACTGCCTGGCAATCTGAAACACCTCAAGTTTCTGATCTTCATACTGTAGAACATAGACAAACCTCTTCCTTTCTGCTTCTGCCCTAGCTAGGATTACCTGATGCCTAGCTTCTCTTTGAGCTATCTGATATGGTTCTTTGCTATCCACTCTTTCTAAGCCCATCTCTTCTCTTTTATAGCCCTGTCAACCTCACTCTTCTACCACCATGTCACTCTTGGTCTGGCAGAAGCTTTGCTCCAACCAAAGATTGGTCTGTTGCCTTCAGAAGATTGTCCCATAAGAACTTCCAGTTGTCCCCTATGTCATATGTCCCCGTCTTATCCTCCATTTCATCAAAGGCTTCATTAAGGACATCTCTAACTATCTGCCCATTTGAAGGATCCTTGAGCTTCCATACCTTCTTTTTCCATATCAATTTATGTCTTGAGATCATTCTAGCCTTAAGTCTGAAGTTGCTAACCACTAACCTATGTTAAGTAGTACATTCTTCACTTGGAAAAGACTTTGCATACCCCTGTCCTATTACTGGTGACGATGTAGCCAGTCTGGCTAGTGAGCCAACCAGATTGATAAGTGATCAGATGGCTGGCAGGTTTCCTGATGTTGGTGTTGCAAACCATCAAGTCATTTGCTCAAGAACACGGGACACCACCCAGTGCTGAAATTGAAACCATAACTTGCAATCGTGAGTGTAACACCCAAATCTCTAGGCCACATGCCTTCACTTCGCACTATATTACTGCTACATATTAACCCTGGTATGATGAAAGCCAAAGCCAGTTATAATAGATCTTGAATCTAGAGCAAATAAGAAAAGCTAAAATAATGCTAGGCATTCAGGCTTATATTGATTTCTTTTATGTATTTTTTCATTTCAATATCATATTCTCCAGAAAGGGATAGCAACAATTAATTTTAAATAATTCATTATCAAGAAGTTGTAGAAGAATTCTTTTAGCTATTCCTCATGGAATCACTTAATTCAACCCATTATTATCCATTGTGACTTATTTCCTCAATAACAATTTTCTTCGTCATAAATTACAATTAGTTTTGACTGCTAGGAATGTTCCTATTCAAAGCATCACATTGTCTAGGTAACAACTGAAATTCCATATTAGCTTTAATTTTGTCACAGGGATTGTCATTAACATAATGAATTATTCTCTTTGAACCCATTGGATCAATTAATCACAATGCAGTATTATTTGCTCTTCAAAAACCTCCAATCTCTTTATATCACATACAAACACACACACTCATATTTCATATCGCATACACATGCAAACTTTATATCATATACATATACACACGCACATATACAAATATTATATCACATGCACACAGACACAAATTTTTATATCATATATACAGGTATTTTATGACACACACATACTAAACCATGCACATACGGTTTATATCCAACACACATATTTTGTTAATAACCTATTGTTGGCAATCATTCACTCATTGTGTATTTTTGAAAAGCACACTTTTGAAATTGTTCCTATTAGGAAAGATTTCTAGGATCTTCCATTATGAATTATTGAAAGGCTAAAGTTAGTATGGTTAATGATCTGATTGAATTGATGTATTTTGATAAAACCGAGAGGTAAAAACTGTAGGTGGAATGTCAGTTCCAGAGAGATGCAGCGGGGGGGGGGGTGAAATATCAATATGTAATGTGATTAAATCTAGCAACAGGAAGTAAGAGACAGTGTGGGTATTGAAATAATTGAAGGCAAATGTTAGACATATTTAAGAGTGGGTAGAATAGAAGCAAAGTTCTGAAAAGTTATATTAAAAACAATAGGGTGATAGAATTGATGGTAAGCTGGACATTGACAATAACAATGTATTATAACAATGTATAGAGATGTGATGGAGTTGCTTTATTTAGCTTTAGATTGTGGAATATATATATATGAAAAAAAAATTGTATTTTGTATAAGTTTTCGAATGTAGAGGAGGAGCAGGTATGGCTGTGTGGTTAAGAAATTCACTTCTCAACCACGCGGGTCCAAGTTCAGTCCTGATGTGAAGCACATCAGACAAGTTTCTTTTACTGAAGCCTAAACTTAAACTCTACAAAGACTGTCATATAGGTGTAAATGTGTATGTATGTGTCCAGGTGTGCATCTGTTTGGGTGTGTGTCCGTCCAGGTGTATTTGTTTCCAAGAGTGTGTGCTTCCAGATGTGTGTGCAGAGACCCATTTGTGTGGGAGAGTTTTCATGTTTTCATATCAGAACTGTTTGTATTTAAACTCATTGAGAGATTCATCAATGTTTTCTATGGAAAATGGGTTTGACATTGTTTCTCATATTTTACTTGTTTTGGTCATTGGACTGCCTCGAAGTATTTTAGCCAAGCGAATGAACCCCAATATTTATTTATTTTTCTAAGCTTGGTACTTATTCTATTCATCTATTTTGCCTACATAAACAAACCCACACCATTTACCAAGCAGGAGTGGGGGAAAAAGAAAGACATAAAGAATACACCCCACATATTCACACACACACACACAAAATGGGCTTCTTTCAGTTTCCTATTTCTTTATTGCCCACAGGGGGATAAAAATAGTGGGGACAAACAAGGGCACACAAACAGACTAAGTTTATTACATCAACCCCAGTGTGTAACTGGTACTTAAATTATCGACCTCGGAAGGATGAAAGGCAAAGTCGACCTCGGCAGAATTTGAACTCAGAACGTAAAGACAAGACGAAATACTGCTAAGCATTTCGTTCGGTGTGCTAACGTTTCTGCCAGCTCATCGCCTTTGACCTTTCAGTTTCCATTGACCAAATCCACTCACTAGGCTTTAATCAGACTGCTGTTATGGTAGAAGACACTTGTCTGAGGTACCATGCAGTGGAATTGAACCCAGAACCATGTGGTTGGGAAGCAAACTTCTTACCACATAGCCATGCCTGTGGTATCACTATTATATATTAAGAGTCTATAGATTGTCTCTATTTAGCTTAAAAGGAAGTAAACAAACACTACAATGATTAAAAGTTAAAATACTAAAAATGATATTTTAGTATCTAATTTACAATACTCAACAGGATAGAAAAAATATATATTTTTTCTGCTGATTCAGTATAATGCAACATCAATGGTGTTTTTTACCAAATAGTAAAAATTCTGAGTATTTTTAAATTAAATGATGTTGGCCTAGAAACATTTTTATATATTTTAAATAGAATTTATCATTTTAAAAATTTGGGTAGAATATTTTTAGATTTTAAAAAAATAAATGTATTAATTCGTTTTTAGTAATGAAACTTCACAAAGATTAAAGCTAAATATTTGAATTACTATTAGAAATTTTAAAACAAAAACAAAAAAAACCCCAATGATTATGTACTATTTACTTCCCAAATATTTCCATTTGTGACTGAAATCAAAATATTGAATTATGGTTTCTAGGTTTTTATTTAATTTAGGATTTTGATTGTTGAATTAAAACTACTCAAGTATAGAAATAACACTTAAATATTTGCTATGACTTAGCTATCTAAAACTGTGTACCAGCGATTCATTTTTATTAGAAATATTTAAAAATTATTCCAACAATAAACTGACATTTATTTTATGAAAATATATTTTGAAAGAATAGAATTTTAGAAAACTAGAAAATAAGATCAGATTTGTGTATAAAAATAATAACTATTGGTTCCATAGGAGTTACCTTCGGCAAAAGAGAAACACTAGATTTTGATGGATCAAAAGTAAATTTTTCCACAGTATTTTTTGGTCACTTTGTTTTGCAGTGTAGAAATATGTAGAATGAAGTCAACATTTTCCAACTTTCGGCATGGAATATTCTTCTCAATTGTTTTCCTTGGTAAATCAGAAGCTTTATGGTTTACCTTTGAGGTATTTTAGAATCATCATAATCATCATCATCATTGTCGACTGGGGTCTGGGAAGCCAGGAGGCTGCACCAGGTTCCAGTCTGATCTGGCAGTGTTTCTACAGCTGGATGCCCTTCCTAACGCCAACCACTCCATGAGTGTAGTGGGTACTTTTTACGTGCCACCACCGGCACAGGTCCCAGGGGAAGCTGGCAGCAGTCACGATTGGTTGGTGCTTTTTACGTGCCACCAGCACAGAAGCCAGTCAAGGAGGCGCTGGCATCGACCACGTTTGGATGGTGCTTTTTACGTGCCACCGGCACAGGTATCACAACTACAATTTCCATTTGATATCTATTTTGATGTTGATGTACTTGACTCAATAGGTCTAAGAAAAATGGAATGGTGAAACTATTTTTTTTGTTTTCTGAAAAAGCAACATTTTGGGACTAACAACACTTTTGCATAATAGCATCAATATAGGCGTAGGAGTGGCTGTGTGGTAAGTAGCTTGCTTACCAACCACATGGTTCCGGGTTCAGTCCCACTGCGTGGCACCTTGGGCAAGTGTCTTCTACTATAGCCTCAGGCCAACCAAAGCCTTGTGAGTCGATTTAGTAGATGGAAACTGAAAGAAGCCCATCTTATATATGTATATATATATATATATATATATATATATATGTATGTGTATGTGTTTGTGTGTCTGTATTTGTCTCCCCAACATCGCTTGACAACCGATGCTGGTGTGTTTACGTCCCCGTAACTTAGCGGTTCGGCAAAAGAGACCGAGAGAATAAGTACTAGGCTCACAAAGAATAAGTCCTGGGGTCAATTTGCTCGACTAAAAGGTGGTGCTCCAGCATGGCCACGGTCAAATGACTGAAACAAGTGAAAGAATATATATCTACCAGCTTACACAAACACATAATTCGCCATCACCCTCACTGTACCCCTATTTTCCCATTCCAGCCATATACAAGAATACAACACGGCTTTCTAATTGTGCACCTCTCAGTGCTCTCAGGCCTAAAACCATAAATACTTTTGCACAACAACAAAGAAGCCTGGAGTGCTGTTATCGGTGCCAAATGAGGAACAAATTAATGGGAATCAGGAAGAGACTGTGATTTCTATAAGAGGTAATGCTTTTGATCATCACGACCAACTATAAAGTCTTTTGTGAAAATAAGCTTGTGCAGACAAATGGAGTCTGTATCATATGGAAACATAACACACACAGAGTACATGCATGCACACATGCACACACACACACAGAGGCACATACTGCTCATAGACGCCCGTGTATATATACACACACACACCACACACTATACATACACACAGGTACACCACACACATACACATACATGCACACATACACACAAACACATGTATGAAAGTGACAGACAGACAGACAGGTTATATGTGGTAGCCATATAAAACAACATGAAATAGAAATTTTAATTCAATTACAACACAGTTACTCTCTCTCTCTCTCTCTCTATATATATATATATATATATATACATACATGCATACATACATACATATATATACACACACACACATACACACACACAGACACACACACACACACACATATATATATATATATATATATATACACATGTGTGTGTGTGTTACTTCCTTTCAATAATAAACTTAGGCCACGATTCATACCCACCGTATATACCCATTCCCCCTGCAATTCCGTCTGCACAACAAGTGACTTTTGCTTGCATAATTACCTTTATTAACACCTAGACAACTTTTCTGGCTTGTATTTATGAAGCACGGGGGAAGAAAAATTTTCCAAGGTGCCAACAAAATTAATTAAGCAAATAAACTTGTACGTCGGTATGTATGCAATTAATTATCATGAGTGCAAATCAGAGAGAGGAAGAGAGCAAGGAGAGGGGCGGAGGGAGAGTATAAATGCAGTTCCGTTTTCTTATCGAAATTTTCAAGAGACACTTTCTTGTTACCAAAACTAAACAGTAAAATAAAGACATAAAAAACTTATTAGGGGGAGTGTTTTGGTTTCTTTCCAAAACCTATAAAAGTTCATCAAATGACAAATAATAATCTTGGCATTCAGCCAGAACAATTCTGATGAGGAAGGATTTTGTTTAAAAGCTCTGAAAATTGTTATACTGTTAACCCAAGGATTTTTTTTGCCCCCCCCCCCATTTAAAGCTGGTTATATCTATATTTGATTAGGACTTTAAAAACAAAATAATGGCCTTTATTTTTAAGATGCAGCACGGAGTTTTGTCAGTGAACAGGTCGCGGTCTCAAAACGACGAAAATATTTTGACAAATTGAATTTAAATGTTGAAGTGAATCTAACGGTTTTGTGTGTTTCTTAAATGGCTTATAAACACCGTCCACGCTGCAATTGTTTTCGTTCCAGCACACAATCTCAGATCAGGTCACTTGCTATGCAAGTACATCTCCATAAATTTTTTATTTGTTTTCACTTTATTTTTGCAGGTATTATATCTTTTTCATTTACAACATTAATTATAAGTTGTTATCACCCTCAGTTATCAGTGCCATGAATTATACAGTAGCAACTTAGAAAAATAAACTCATTGTTTCAGATAATTACCAAGATTTTAATTATAAGAAAGAAAGACACAAGTTAACTATATAAACTACAACATAATTGAATGTACACAACTTCTAAAACTAATGTTTTAACCTTTTAGCATTTCATCTAGCCATATCCAATCAAATATTCTTTTCTACACTAGGCACAAGACCCGGAATTTTGGAGGAGGGGGCCAGTTGATTAGATCGACCACAGTATGTAACTGGTACTTAATTTATCAACCCTGAAAAGATGAAAGGCAAAGTCGACCTCAGCAGAATTTGAACTCAGAACGTAAAGACATGAAATACAACTTAGCATTTCACCTGGCGTGCTAACGTTTCTGCCAGCTTGCTGCCTTTAAAGTTAATCTTTTCTTCTCTAGGCACAAGGCCCGAAATTTTTGGGGAGGTGGGGCCAGTTGATTATATCAACCACAGTAAGCAACTGGTACTTAATTTATCAACTCCGAAAGGATGAAAGGCAAAGATGAACTCAGAACGTAAAGACAGACGAAATACCACTAAGCATTTCGCCCAGTGTGCTAACGTTTCTGTCAGCTCGCAGCCTTATCCAACCCAAATATTCCACACGCTTTATATTCAAACTGGCCAGATCCAGCCTCTCACACCTATCCTATAATGTCATTCTAAAAGCCAAAGTTGCCATTGAGTGAAACAAAACTACCTAAACTACCACAGACAATATCTTAACAAAAACTGGTGTGGTATAATGCTTCTATTAATTTTCAGGTAGATACAAAAATTATTCTTTTGAGACTGAAAAAATATCACAAAATACATGTTAACCACAGAAAGTTCTTCATTGACCAAATTCATACTCTTAGTCACCATTAAGAAGTTAGAAGAATGGCAGACCTTCCTCATTTTCAACTTCATTGAGTTTTGGAAAAGAGTCCAATAGTGTCATCAGGAAAGGAATTTTGAGATTATTCCACCAATGTGGAATCTGCAATATGCTCATTAATACTCTTTTCAACAACAATACAAAGATGCCCATAGTCCAGTAATATATAATGATAGATTGTTGAAATGTTTTAAAGTAAAGAATGGAGTGAGGCAGAGATGTTATCATAATCAACATTGTTCTTGGCAGTAATTGGCAAGGCCATGGATCAAATTATGCAGGCTGATAGAGGCAGCAGAGCAGATCTAAATTTGGAGACAATGTTTATCTGATATTCTAGATATGTTTAAGTTAGGCAGGAAAAGTCCGACAGGTCAATAGTGATAGTGGTGAAAAGTGGAGGTTGGGTTAATGTTGGAAATAATAAGAGTATCTCCAAGTAAGTAATCATGATCGGTGGTGCTGTGTCATTAAAAACAAGGCCTCGAGATTCTTTTATGCCATAAGCTTGGCAATAATATATGCTAATTTCCACTCAGTTTGGAATACAAAGATTTTAATGTCAAATTAAAATGACATAAATGAAATGTCAGCTGTCATAACTAACTAAATTAAAGCAAGTTTACACAGATTTGGTATAAAAATGTTTCGGTAATCTTTAAATATTTTATTCAAATACAGAAAAATAAATACAATTTATGTCTGTCAAACCGTCTTATTCTACTATTATAAAGTTTAATGAGTCAGTAAGTAGGATGATAAACACTGACTATAAACACAGAATAATTTGCGATAAGCTATTCCAAAACATTCAAAACGCTTTTTAAATTTCAAATAAGTTTCAAATTTATTATCCGTGCAATTAGTTTGGTAATTTGTCACTGATTTGCTAACTCCATTTCATAACTGAATCAACTCAATATATAACCTATCAGAACATCATCATCATTGTTTAAAGTCCGCTTTCCATGTTAGCATGGGTTGGACGATTTTGACTGAGGGCTGGCGAACCATATGGCTGCACCAGGCTCCAATCTTGATTTGGCAGAGTTTTTACAGCTGGATGCCCTTCCTAACGCCAACCACTCTGAGCGTGTAGTGGGTGCTTTTTACATGCCACCGGCACGGGGGGCCAATCATGCGGTACTGGCAACGACCTGGCTCAAATCCTTTTACACATGCCTCCAGCACAGGTGCCAGTAAGGCGATGCTGGTAACGATCACGCTTGAATGGTGCCCTTTTACGCGCCACTGGCACGGAAGCCAGTTCGCTGCTCTGGCAACGATCACACACAGATGGTGCTCTTGGCACCCTACTAACACGGGCACAAGTGCCAGTAAGGCGACGCTGGTAACGATCACACTCGAATGGTGCCCTTTAAATTCCACTGGCACGGAAGCCGGTTAGCCGCTCTGTCAATGATCACGCTCAGATGGTGCTCTTTGCACCCTGCTAGCACGAACGCCAGTCATCAAAACATGTTGACTTTTTTTATGTACAGGTTGCATTGCTTCTTACGTAACTGCCACGAATAATGAATTCAAAGTGCCATAATTGTTGAGGCTGTATTTTCTTTAACTTTGTCATTGACAGGTTGGTTGGTTAGGCCAGATCTGGAGAGCCATAGGACTGCAATAAGCTCCAACGTCAGCTTCGGCATGGTTTCTGTAGCTGGATGCCCTTCCAAATGCCAACCCCTTTATAGTGTGTAGTTGGTGACTTTTTCTGTGCCACCAGCATTAGTAGAGTCACCAAGTAACTTTCAAGACAGGAAAACAACAAGAAAAGGAAAAGCTCCCTCATCTAAGTGTTGGGAATGGGGGCAGGGAAATGGCCTTATACCATGTGTTGGGAGGTTTAAAGTATCACAGAAGGTCATGCACAGATGCCTTGCTACAGAGGAGATACATGGTTGACATATATCCTCTACAAATTCTTTGATCTATAAAATATTAAAGACACACTGAAGCATTACATTTGGCCAACCTTTTGTTTAAACAACTCCTTTAATATTACAAACAACCTACTGACTCCTTTCAGACCATTCTGACCTTTTACAAGCAAATCTATAATAAATGTAAATTTAATTTCTGAACTCTTTCTCTCTAGTCTTCTGTAGGTGTTTCGGGGTGAACTCATTTGACTCCTGGGCTCCAATCTTGATTTGGCAGAGTTTCTACAGCTGGATGCCCTTCCTAATGCCAACCACTCTGAGAGTGTAGTGGGTGCTTTTTATGTGCCACCGGCAAGGGGGCCAGTCCGGCAGTACTGGCAATGACCTGGCTCAAATCCTTTTACACATGCCCCCAGCACAGGTGCCAGTAAGGCGACTTTGGTAACGATCACGCTCAAATGGTGCCCTTTAAACACTCATTAAACACTAAACATAACTCAATATTCTTCAGATTGTTTTAAAATAAAAAGAGTGTTTACAGGAAAAACAGAACAGAATCAGTATCCAATTAATTAGATTCTAAGTATTAACTTAAATACTAATGGTTGTGAATTAGAAAGTAACATGACTTTTATCCTCAAGTTAATTATTTACTGAGCTTATGATTTCTCCCTTAACGACTACATTTTCCCTACCACCCACCCTCAAGTTAATTACTCTCTTTTACTTTCCCTTTTACTTGATTCAGTCATTTGACTGTGGCCATGCTGGAGCACCGCCTTTAATCGAGCAACTCGACCCCGGGACTTATTCTTTGTAAGCCCAGTACTTATTCTATCAGTCTCTTTTGCCGAACCGCTAAGTGACAGGGACATAAACACACCAGCATCAGTTGTCAAGCAATGCTAGGGGGACAAACACAGACACACAAACATACATGCACACACACACACACACACACACACGATGATGATGATGATGATGATATATATATGTGTATATATATATATATATACATATATACGACGGGCTTCTTTCAGTTTCCATCTACCAAATCCACTCACAAGGCTTTGGTCGGCCCGGGGCTATAGCAGAAGACACTTGACCAAGGTGCCACGCAGTGGGACTGAACCCGGAACCATGTGGTTGGTAAGCAAGCTACTTACCACACAGCCACTCCTGCACCTATTAGATGGTAATATTATTACAAAGAATGTCGAGGTGTGTGGTTTAGTGGTTATGGTGTTGGAGTCATGATCCTAAGATTGTGATATCAATTCCTGGACTGGGTGACATGTGCTCTTGAGCGAAACCCTTCATTCTACGTTGCTCCAGTCCACTCAGCTGGCAAAAATGAGTAATCCTGCAACTGACCAGCGTCCCATCTAGTGGGTTGATATGTACGCCATGGAAACCTGTAAACCAGCCCTTTGAATCTGTATAACTCGGAAAAGATTTTAAGGTGGTGTCCTTGGTCTTCATCAATGATATTGGACAAACTAATAATATGTCAGGTGGAGTACCGATGAGCTCATTACTAGTACTTACTTTTTCAACTATGGTTTAAACAAACAAAAGCCGACACACCAAGATTTAGAAAGATAACTATGAATATACCATACTAGGAAAAATAAACTCTTGTTCAGATTTCAATTCATTAAGATGAGAGTAGAATAGTCAGATTTGTGGAGATTATACACATTTTTATTAAACAAAATAAAGTTTTGAAAGTCCTGGCATGTAAAAAGACTGTTGTGATATACAAACCACAAATAATAGTGAAATACCCCAAAATCTGAAGTAACCATCCCTCCCTCCCCACTACAATCTTAATGGTATCTAACTACTTAACCCTGTTGTCAAGAATAAACTGCTTTTGTTTCAATTAATTTTGAAAATATTGAAAAATTTAGCAAAATAACTAAGCTGGTACATTATTTACATTATTTACAGATATTTGTCCTAATCTCGTTTGTTGTTAACACGTTTTAGCTGATATACCCTCCAGTCTTCATCAGGTGTCTTGGGGAAACTTTGAACCTGGGTTCTCATTCCTAAGATATTTTTCAATGTTATTATTATTATTATTATTATTATCATTATCATTATCATTATCATTATCATTATTATTATTATACAGGTCACTGCCTGGATATGGAACTTGGAATCTTGGGGTTAGTAGCCTACACTCTTAACCACTACGCCATATGCCCTTGTACATATTTCCACATCTCTTAAATGTAGAACTAAGCTGGTGGTTTGAACATAAATCAAAGGGATATTTTGATAGGTGTGACTATGTCACGAGGAGTCTGCTTCCCAACTACATAGTTCCAGGTTCAATCTTAGTGTGTGATACCTTAGAAAAGTGCTTTCTACCATAGCCCTGGGTCAACCAAAGCCTTAAGAATGGATTTGGTAGATGGAAGCCAAAAGAAGTCTATCATACATATACATGTATAGGCGCAGGAGTGGCTGTGTGGTAAGTAGCTTGCTAACCAACCACATGGTTTCGGGTTCAGTCCCACTGCGTGGCATCTTGGGCAAGTGTCTTCTGCTATAGCCCCGGGCCGACCAATGCCTTGTGAGTGGATTTGGTAGACGGAAACTGAAAGAAGCCTGTCGTATATATATATATATGTATGTGTGTGTTTGTGTGTCTGTGTTTGTCCCCCTAGCATTGCCTAACAACCGATGCTGGTGTGTTTACGTCCCCATCATTTAGCGGTTCGGCAAAAGAGACCGATAGAATAATTACTGGGCTTACAAAGAATAAGTTCCGGGGTCGATTTGCTCAACTAAAGGCGGTGCTCCAGCATGGCCGCAGTCAAATGACTGAAACAAGTAAAAGAGTAAAAGAGTAAAGAGAAAAGAGAGTATGTATATATATATATTATATATATATATATATGTATAGTGGTGTTATTGTCTCCTTGCTTTGACATTGCATGATAATCATAAATGAGTGTTACTGTCCTTTCTTTTCCAATATTCTGTGAAAACATGTCTGGCCAGGGGGAAATTTACCTTATATGGAAATAGGTGAGGGTTGATGAGAAGAGAGCACCTGGCCATAGAAGATCTGCCTTGATAAGTTCCATCTGACCCATCCGAGCATGAAATCATCATCATCATCATCATCATCGTTTAATATCCGTTTTCCATGCTAGCATGGGTTGGACGGTTTGACCGGGGTCTGGGAAGCCGGGAGGTTGCGCCAGGCTCCAGTATGATTTGGCAGTGTTTCTACAGCTGGATGCCCTTCCTAAAGCCAACCACTCCATGAGTGTACATTAAAATGACAAGGACAAAGACAGTGGCAGTGGTGGGATGTCTTGGTACCAGGGTTGGTCTCAGGTGTGGTGGTATCAAAAGAGTAAGACAACGGAGATTACAAGTCTAGAAATGATAGACTGTGAAGCAAAAGGAGATTAGACAAGGGCTACAAAGGAGACATGCCGTATCTAGTATATGACGATAGTGTATGTCGGCTCTATATATTTGATTAGCTAAATTCCGTACAGTATATCTACACACTGTGGTGTAACGATATCACATCATTCATCATAAGCAAACTAATCAATATTTTCTTAGCAATGTGTCAGTTCTTAATTCAATGGCTGAGCTACTTAAAATATGCACAATCTAACAATCTATCCTGGAGGGTCAACCACTTGTCAAGGAGAGGTATCATTATAACACACTGATCAGAAAATTTCGGACATAGATAGCTTAAGAAGCTTGATGAAATTGGGATGCAATTATTGGAAGACGAGAAAGGATGAGTTAATCCCTTTAATTACCAATGTATAAAATTTCAACAGAGGAAACATGAAAGACTGGCAATCTGGCGGAAAGAGAAAAACGAAAAATCTTTTTAAACCATAATTCAATATACACCTTTCATTACTTCTCAGTATATATAAACATTATATATACCGAGAGAGAGAGAGAGAGAATGACAGTGAGACTAAGAGAGAGAGAAATGAAGACAGAGAGAGAGAGGGGGAAGATAAGGCAGGAGAGAAAGAGAAATGAACTTCACGGTTATCACATATGCCATCACAATTCATTGTTAATGATACCAGCATGCTTTATCACATACAGCATTTCCAATGATACCGAATAGAGCAGACAGTTTACAGAAGAAAGTATTCAAAAGATGAGACAAAGTGAGATGAAAAGAAATAGCATTTTCCATTGATTATCAATGAATGCATAAGCAAAATAATGTTTGCGGAGTTCCACAATAGTTTAATGCCAGGAAAGTTGGACAGTGGAGCGATAAAGACATTACGATCACACATACATACACACATATTCGTTTATGCATATATATATATATATATATGTATATGTGTGTTATTGTCTCCTTGCTTTGACATTGCATGATAATCATAAATGAGTGTTACTGTCCTTTCTTTTCCAATATTCTGTGAAAACATGTCTGGCCAGGGGGAAATTTTACCTTATATGGAAATAGGTGAGGGTTGATGAGAAGAGAGCACCTGGCCATAGAAGATCTGCCTTGATAAGTTCCATCTGACCCATCCGAGCATGGAAATCATCATCATCATCATCATCATCGTTTAATATCCGTTTTCCATGCTAGCATGGGTTGGACGGTTTGACCGGGGTCTGGGAAGCCGGGAGGTTGCGCCAGGCTCCAGTATGATTTGGCAGTGTTTCTACAGCTGGATGCCCTTCCTAAAGCCAACCACTCCATGAGTGTACATTAAAATGACAAGGACAAAGACAGTGGCAGTGGTGGTGATGTCTTGGTACCAGGGTTGGTCTCAGGTGTGGTGGTATCAAAAGAGTAAGACAACGGAGATTACAAGTCTAGAAATGATAGACTGTGAAGCAAAAGGAGATTAGACAAGGGCTACAAAGGAGACATGCCGTATCTAGTATATGACGATAGTGTATGTCGGCTCTATATATTTGATTAGCTAAATTCCGTACAGTATATCTACACACTGTGGTGTAACGATATCACATCATTCATCATAAGCAAACTAATCAATATTTTCTTAGCAATGTGTCAGTTCTTAATTCAATGGCTGAGCTACTTAAAATATGCACAATCTAACAATCTATCCTGGAGGGTCAACCACTTGTCAAGGAGAGGTATCATTATAACACACTGATCAGAAAATTTCGGACATAGATAGCTTAAGAAGCTTGATGAAATTGGGATGCAATTATTGGAAGACGAGAAAGGATGAGTTAATCCTTTAATTACCAATGTATAAAATTTCAACAGAGGAAACATGAAAGACTGGCAATCTGGCGGAAAGAGAAAGAGAAAAACGAAAAAATTTTTAAACCATAATTCAATATACACCTTTCATTACTTCTCAGTATATATAAACATTATATATACCGAGAGAGAGAGAGAGAGAATGACAGTGAGACTAAGAGAGAGAGAAATGAAGACAGAGAGAGAGAGGGGGAAGATAAGGCAGGAGAGAAAGAGAAATGAACTTCACGGTTATCACATATGCCATCACAATTCATTGTTAATGATACCAGCATGCTTTATCACATACAGCATTTCCAATGATACCGAATAGAGCAGACAGTTTACAGAAGAAAGTATTCAAAAGATGAGACAAAGTGAGATGAAAAGAAATAGCATTTTCCATTGATTATCAATGAATGCATAAGCAAAATAATGTTTGCGGAGTTCCACAATAGTTTAATGCCAGGAAAGTTGGACAGCAGAGCGATAAAGACATTACGATCACACATACATACACACATATTCGTTTATGCATATATATATATATATATATACACATTCTCATGTGCGCATGCATACACACCATCATACAATACTGTTAACAGACAGGACATTATGAAAGATTATATATATATTATATGCAAAGAAACACTTGGTCCTTTAGTCTCTTTGTAAATTTTGCTAACAAAAAATAAATATTTATATAGATATGCATATGTATGTGTGTGTGTGGGGGGGGTACACACATATATATGCATATGTCTGTGTGTATATATGTGTGTGTGTGGGTGGATGGGTATGTGTGTGTACTTGTGTATGTGTGGCTATATGTATATGCATGTATGTATACACGCATGCTGTGTGTATATATATATATATATATATAGATAGATATAGATATATATACATATATACACTTACACGTATATGTGTGTGCATATATACACACACATATATAAATGTATGTGTGTGTATATATATATATATATATATACATATATATATGCACACACACACATAGACAGACAGCATGCATGTGTGTATACATACATGCATATATACACAGCCACACATACACAAGTACACGCACCCCCCCACACACACACACACAAACAATTGTCATTTACGCTATAACCAATACCAATACATTAACCGTTTCACGAGATTCAGACGTACACTTTTAATATAGGTGACTAGGTCTTTGTTGTCCTCGCTTAAATAAAAATTTGACAGCATTAATTCTGATATATTTGTTGCAGCAGCTGATTGAAACAGTGATACCAACGTGATTTATTGTAGTTTTGTTATCTATTGTTTACTTGAAAGTGAGCAACAGCGTTGATCAACTATGAGAACATCTACAATAGCGATGCCTAACATTGTCTATGCTCAGCATCTCCAGGGTAATGTTTGATTAATTTTTGCACCCTCGACAAATTCCTTATCACGCTTGAAGATGAAAAAAGCCAAGTAAATTTTCTAAATGCTAATTTAATTTCTTTTTTTTTATTATTGAACCGCAGTGCATTGTGTGCAAACAACCTGAACTCAAAATGTCTTTTGACTTAGTGCATAAAATTCCAATGTAAATGTAGCAATTAGATTTTTAAAAAAAAAGAAAAAAAAAACTGTAAAGAGTGAAATTAATCACAATTATTAAACATGAAATTCAATAACTGCTTTGTTCCTATTTTCCATTCATAACTTTATATAAAAAATGCTGTACTTTCTTGCTGATAGCAACCCACAGTTTTGAGTGCAAATTCAGCTGATTCGAAGACTTTGTCTCTATTGACAAAAGAACATAAATTCAAATTCACACGAGTTGTTCATTGCAAATAGATTGGACACAGTTTTTCATGATGGAAAAATCTATATCATCATCATATTATTATTATTATTATTATTATTATTATTATTATTTCTTCTTCTTCTTCTTCTTCGTCTTCCTCTTCTTCTTCTTCTTCTTCTTCCTCTTCTTCTTCCCTTCTTCTTCTTCTTTGTTGTCGTCATCATCATCATCATCATCAACATCGCCATCATCATTATCATCTTCTTCTTCGTCATCATCTTCTTCTTCTTCTTTGTTGTCATCATCATTATCATCTTCTTCTTCCTCTTCTTCTTCCCTTCTTCTTCTTTGTTGTCGTCATCATCATCATCATCATCAACATCGCCATCGTCATTATCATATTCTTCTTCTTCTTCTTCTTCTGCTTTATCATCATTCAGTGTTTAACATTCACTTTTCCATGCTTGCATGGGTCAGATGCAATGAAGTGCCTCGCTCAAGCACACAGTGCACTCCCAAGTGCAGGAATTGAACTCATGAACTTATGACCCTAAGCCAAACAGTCCAAAAGACGGCCCACATGCCTTCACATACATCATCATCATCATCATCATCATCATCATCATCACTTAGCATTTGCTTTCCATGCGGACATGGGTTATGTGGTTTGACTGGAACTGGTAACCCGGAGAGCTGCACCAAGTTCCACTTTGGTTTGGCATGGTTTCTACAGCTGGATGCCCTTCCCAATGCCAACCACTCCAAGTTATGTATTTACATATTACATAAAACCACTTAAATGGGTCTCAGTGATCAGCAAAAGTGCACTTGTCTATTTCTACACTATCAACCCTCCCAAACATGGTGATCTGGGGGTATTCATTATCACTAGCAAGGAAATGTCTTCACAGAAATGTTCAAATTATTATAGACATTTCTTATAATCATTCACTGAAAAATACCTAGTTGCATAGTTTCTGTTTTCCAGCTGGTGCCGTATTTATCAAAACTTAGTAAACACCCACAAAATTATTAACCGTCGCACCAAAAACCACCTTGAGCACCTTTTGGGTCTCCATGTGTCTAACACACAATGGGCATGCCTACAAAGTCATAAAACAGCACAGCTCCCATGACTTTCAGAAATATATTTTTTCACATTCAGAGTTGTTGAAGCATGGTACAAACTACTTGCACCAGTTGTTAGTTGCTGAGACATTGCATCCTTTAAAACCTCTATGCTTCCTGAAATTCGTCAACACTACACCTGATATCCCCCCTCCATACGCATGCACACATGTATATCATGACTCATACACTGTTCGCCTTCCTGACTTTTGTACATAATTCTATGTACTGTACATGCACCTTTGATGAGTTGTAGTACACCTGAGCACTATACACAATAATTTCATTATTATTCTGTTGTGTCTAGAGAGAATCATTTTCTTTTTGTGCCTTATAATTTAACACACTCACTGGTAAAATTTCCGCTTATTTCTTATCTTTATTTTCCTAAAATTTTCATTGCATCTTGCAACCTTTTCAATACAGAAAGAAAATTACTCTCCCCAGACACAACAGAATATGCTTCAACACATGAACTCATATAAAGAATCTTGCAAACCAAATCCATTATTATTATTATTATTATTATTATTATTATTTAGAATTTAATTAATTTAAATAATTTAAATAATTCCCTAATATGGACACATATTAGCTAAGATAAGTGGCAGTCTCACAAACGTAGAAAGTTGTTCCCTCTAATGGCAACAAGGGACATCTCTCTGCAAATGGGACTGTAGTAAGGCAAGGACAATCATCATCATCACCATCATCATCATTCACTCTGAGTGTAATGGGTGCTTTTATGTGCCACCGGCACAGGTGCCATTTGCATAACACTGGGGTGTGTTTACATGCCAATTTGTGTGATACCTGTATCTGCCATGACTGTGATTTTGTTTAGCTTGATAGGCCTTCTTCTCAAGAATGACATAATACCAAAGGTCTTGGTCATTGCCTCCATGAGGCCCAACACTCAAAAAAGGCCCAACACTCGAAAGAGGCCCAACACTTAAAAGAAGCCCAACACTTGAAAGAGGCCTAATACTTGAAAGAGGCCCAATACTCAAAAGAGGCCCAATACTCAAAAGAGGCCCAATACTCAAAAGAGGCCCAACACTCAAAAGAGGTCCAACACTCGAAAGAGGACCAACACTCGAAAGAGGTCCAACACTCGAAAGAGGACCAACACTTGAAAGAGGACCAACACTCGAAAGAGGACCAACACTCAAAAGAGGACCAACACTCGAAAGAAGCCCAACACTCGAAAGAGGCCCAACACTTGAAAGAGGCTCAACACGAAAGTGGAAATTCTATGGAATCTAGAGAAAAAAAATTAACAAGGAATGTATGAAGTTTTGAGGTGTGTAATGTTAGATGTTAGCCAAGACCATGACAGAGAATGACTGGGCCTTTAAAGATACCAGATAATATGTGCAACAGACTAGAATCACTGCATTGGTGCAAATATGTGATGTACAATGACAACGAATGTTGCGATAGAAATGGCAAGAACTGCTGGTGAAGGGTGGCCATAATGGAAGAAGGTGAAAGGCAGGAAGAAATAGTGAAGTCTGATCTGAAAATGCTGGGTCGTGAAAAGACTAAGATGATTAGCAAGGTACTATGGGATAGCTGGGTCATGAAAAGACTAAGATGATTAGCAAGGTACTATGAGATAGCTCAGGCCAACTCAAAACAGCATGGTAGAAAAGCTGTTGAAATGATGACTATGAAACGATGATGATGATGATGATGATGATGATGATGACAATGATAATGATGATGCCACTGTGACTATGCTGACACCGCCACCACCAACAATGCCAATAACACCACTGTGAGCCCCACCGACAACAACCGCACCACTGCCACTGCTGATGATGATGATGACAATAAAATGATAATGATGATTAACCACGGAACATAATCACTGCAATCATGCTGTTAGCAAGTCGGGCAATAAAATTTGTTTATCAGGTTAGTGAAATATAAATGAGATAGTCAAAGTTGAGGAATTGGTAAGAATAATGTTGTGTTATTGATAGCAACATAAAGAGGAAGGCTGAGATAAACTAGACATAGAGTTGATGGTGCCGGTAACAGTATAGTGGGGACGTAATTAAGTTTGTTTAGAGTGAGGGAGAAAGAGACTTTTTCTGTTCGTGCCAGCCAAACCTAGTACAGCATAGTACATCCTTATGCAACAGCCGGAACACAAATGATAGTAAGGATGACAGATGAATAACATACTTCAGTATTGGTTTCTTACAGTTAAGCACATACTAAAACAATTGTAGAAATGACTAGAACATAAATATATATATATGTGTGTATGTATGTATGTATGTATGTATGTATGTAAGTATATATATATATATATATAATATATATATATATATATATATATATATATATATATATTATATATATATATATATAATATATATATATATACATATATATATATATATATATATATATATACATACATATCTATCTAAATATATATTTAGATACAAATATGTATATATATGTATATATATATGTGCATGTGTGTGTGTGTCTGTGTGTCTGCTTGTGAGTGTATTTTAATGCATTCAAGTGTAGGTTACCAAAGAAAACAAACATTAAATAACAGAAGTAAAGCATGAGATAAGAATTCATTGAAAGACGTTAATTATTAGAGAATTACTTAAATTATGTTTTAAGTAATTATCCAAAGAACCAAGATTGTGCTGTCAAAAACAGCACTTTAAAACAACCAATAGGGTCTCGGATAAGGAGATTGCAGTATAATGTGATACAAGAAAAGAAAATGTTTTCTGGAGACAATTTAGGATATTTTGGATAACATTATTATCCCGATAATACAACCTTACAACTGAGGTCAAAATTGTATCACATTATAACAGAGGAAGCATAGTTTTATATTTATGAAGAGATAAAGTTTGTAATTTTCTTTTTTTCTATCTACTTTAGGTTTTCTGAAATGGGAAACCGAATTTGTTATAAATCAGTTTGTCAGTGTTTGTGTGTGTGTTTGGTGTGTTTGTCTTTGCATGTATTTCTCTAGCTGTTTGTGGATATAATCAATGGAAATTAAACTAGTTTTATTTCATGACTAATCTCTATATAGTATTTAACATAACAGATACAGATAATTGCTTCCAAATATCATTATTGTTGCACAAGTAAAAAACTTTCAGACGATCTTCTCAAGTGTACCACTTATACTAAATACTAAAAGACTTGCTAAGTGAATTAGAACCATAACATTTCTCCAAAACTGTCGTGCCATGTGTGGTAAAAAAAATTTATATATAACTAATGCAGGAAAAGAAAATCTATTTTACAAGCAAAAACATTGATAAACATTTGTTTATTGTAAATATATGAAATTAACTCCAGATAATTGCAGAAAGTTTTTATGATTACAGAACAAACAACTTGAGAAAAACTATTATTTTTCTCATTAACAACAACCCATCTCAGATGTTAAGATATTTATCAACTTCTGATAAAAAACTAGGGTGAGGAATATAAAAAGATATCATAAACATCAAATTACCTTTCTTTTAAATCAGTGATTCTCAACCCCTTTTTTGCCTATGGTTCCCTTTGAATCTTATTTTACTCTGCTGGATCTTTGTAGCCCTTTGATGTTTTAAAAGATCCCATTATATTTTTATGATTAAATATTATTAGCAGCTGTATGAAAATTTGTTAAAATATGTTGTGCATTATACAAGTATGGCCAATTTATTGCAGATAAATTTTAACAAGAAAACCTTTTATGGACCCACAAGGGTCAAGTGGACCCATGTTGAAAACCACTGCTTTAAATCATGGTATTGTGACAAGCAGATAAGAGCAAAGAGCTTGCAGGTCAGGAATAATCCAATCTAAACTGACACCAATGGCTGAAACACAAATCATAAAATTCAATCAATAACACAGAAAAATTCAATTAAGATTCAAGGATCCTTTCAGAGTAACCATGACCTTGTATGCCCATCTCACAATAATAAAATTTGATAAGGCTGTAGTAGCCCACATCAATGACTACAGATTCTCAAGAAGATAAAGATTCTTCAGAAGGGAAAATATAGCACGAACAAGTAAACAAGTAAAATCTTAGTAAAAAGCAATTGACCGAATCCCCAAAACTGGTGCCAAACAGAGGGCTATAGTTTGCAACAAGCATTGAATGGATTTCTTACTGAAACATAAAATAAATTGAATATTCGGTTAACAAACTTTAAAGAAAGAAACAGAAATAGAGGAACTGAGAGAGAAAGTTTTACATGTGTTGAAGAAATACAAACAACTGAAATGGATTACCTCTAAAAAAAATAATGTTAATCCCTTCCAGAAGACTCTGGCATGTATTTGTATTTAAAGACAAGGGTAATGCTGGTGATGGAGACACCAACAAACTGAAAATTCTCATAAATGAAGGTACCAATCAAAAAGTTAAAGAAACAGAAGGACCAGTATTGGGTTCAAATTTTGGCATAAGACCAGCAGTATCAGTGGAGGGCATAAGTCAATTACACAAACCCCAGCATTCAGCTGGTACTTATTTTATCGACTCCAAAAAGATGAAAAGCAAAGTGGCCCAATTTTGATTTCAAATTTTGACCCAAGGCTGGCAATTTTGAGGGAGTGGATAAGTCAATTACATTAACCACAGTATTCAACTGGTACTTATTTTATCAACCCTGAAAGGATGAAGGGCTAAGTCAACCTCGGTGGAATCTGAACTCAGAATGTAAAGACAGAAATGCTACTATAACCAAAAAGTTAATGACTAAAAACAAAAACAAACTTTTCCCTTATCAATATAGTCTGTAATAGATTCTATTTTGCACAACTAACAGTTAGAATCACTAATATATGCAAAAGCATGTTGCCATGTACCTATGTGTGTATTTTGATTTTGCTGTAATTAATTCTGTTGTCGATTTTATAATCTACCATACAATATTAAATTGATTTTACAAAGTTAATGATAACTTGCACAAAAGAGCTGTTTTGAAAAACAAAATGAAAATTATTGTTTTATTTTACTTGGCAACCATTCTTTAAAAAATAAAAAATTTAATTTGAATTCAGAGTTTCAGCATGTTATAGATACTCAAACAATCAAACAAGTAATCATAACAGTACTATGTCTTACCCCCCCACCACCACCACCACTATCACACACCCCAGATTCCACTTTAAAAACTATATTTGATGGTGTAAAAGATGCAAGGGCATATTAGATGCACCCCAATTTCAGCAGCGTACATAGGAGAAAAACAGTTTTTAGTGCATTAAAGCATGTGGGAAACCCAATTTTGTATACAAAAGCTGAGGTGATTTTTGAGACATTTTGGTCAGGGGAAAGGTGTGTCTTAAGTACCATGAAATATAGCACTGTTTGTTCTGTTGTTCTTCACAGAAAGCTCTAAATCCCTGGAATTTCTTCCCCATATAGAAGAAGTTCACAATGAATAATCATTGAGAAAAGAAATAGCATCCAATTTTTTTGTTGTTTGAAATTTTTTCTTGTCTTTTACAAGGATGGAATGCAGTCTCCATGATCTTTTTACAGGGACTCCAAGACTGAGAGAAGTAAGGAACGTATCCTAAAACAAAGTGTTAGTTCAACTGCTTGCAACAGAGTGGATTCTGCAAAAATTCCCAGAGATGCCAGGGGTAATAGTGGTGTTAAACAAGGTAACAGATTGTGTCTAGTACCGAAATAAACAATGGTGGGATTTGAAATCTTAGTGCAAAGGGCTGAAACAGATATTGCAAAACAACTGGTCTGATGTTCTTACAGTTTTGCCAACACATCACCATGGATTGCTACTTTTCTATCCCCACCCCCCAAAAGGAAGGACAGCAACATTGACCTCGGTAGGATTTCAATTCAATCATAGAATTGGAACAATGAAACCCTTGGCAATATTCCATGCTTGAGAAGATTCGTCAAGCCAGGTGAAATCATAGTTGTGGCTGATGCCAGTGTCACACAACTGGCTCTAATGCTGGTGGCACATAAAGAGCACCCATTACACTCTTGGAGTGATTAGCATTAAGAAGGGCATCCAACCATAGTAACCACACCAAATCAGACTGGAACTCGGTGCGGCTCTCCAGCTTACCATTCTCAGTCAAACCGTCTAACCCATGCCAGCATGGAAAGCGGGTACTACATGATGATGATGATGATGATGATGATGATGATGATGATGATGGTGGTGGTGGTGATGGTGATGATGATGATGATGATGGTGGTGGTGATGATGATGATGGTGAGGAGGAGGAGGAGGGGAGGGGTGGAGGGGAGGAGGCGGAGGGGAGGAGGCGGAGAGGAGGAGGCAGGGAGGAGGAGTAGGCGGAGAGGAGGGGGAGGAGGGGGAGGAGGGGGATTTTGATTCTACTCAATGCTCTAATGACCCTGCCAGTTCACCAGAGAGTATTGGCAATGGTGCTAATGATGCACCCATTACACACGATTTAACAGATTAACATGTTCTTTGTTGGTGCTCCATACTTCGGTATTCTATGCTATTATCATACACAAAAATATAACAAAACATTCACACACCTCATATTAAAGTAAATCGTCTCTCAGCTTATAACACCAACATTTTCTTATTAAGAAGCAAGAATTCACTGACATTCAATATTTTATTGCTATTCTCTCACACTTACAGACTGGCTTGCCTTATGAACTTGTTTTCATTGTATTCATTACGTTACAAAAGAAAGAAATATATAAAGTCGTTAATGAAATATTAAAAAAAAAATTGCTACCACTTTCCTTAAGTAAATAATTATGTATTTTTGTCAAAATTATATCAATAAATACAATAAATACAACACCATACAATAGTATGGCAGTTTAATGAAATCAGAGAAAGATAAAGAAAAAAAAAGGAAACGATATAGAAATGAAAAGTTAAATACAAAGAATTAAATATCATAACTACTAAATTAAATTTTTGTTAAAAGGAAATTATATTGACATTTGAATAACAAATAGTCTATTGTTTGGTAATATTTGTATGTAAACACACCCAGACACATTTATCTGGAATATTTTGTTGAAGAAATATTAACAAAATAAAGCATGGAAAAAAAGAGAGAGGGAGAAGCAGAAACAGTGGTGTGCTACTGGACTAAATGTCTTAAAATATCTAATATTTATCTTTATATATATATAGGCGCAGGAGTGGCTGTGTGGTAAGTAGCTTGTTTACCAACCACATGGTTCCGGGTTCAGTCCTACTGCGTGGCACCTTGGGAAAGTGTCTTCTACTATAGCCTCGGGCCGACCAAAGCCTTGTGAGTGGATTTGGTAGATGGAAACTGAAAGAAGCCCGTCGTATATACGTATATATATATATGTGTGTGTGTGTGTCCGATGCTGGTGTGTTTATGTCCCTGTCACTTAGCAGTTCGGCAAAAGAGACCAATAGAATAAGTACTGGGCTTACAAAGAATAAGTCCCGGGTCGAGTTGCTCGATTAAAGGCGGTGCTCCAGCATGGCCGCAGTCAAATGACTGAAACAAGTAAAAGATATAAGATAAAAGATATATATATATATATATATATATATATATATATATATATTATATATATATATATATATATATATATATATATATATATATATATATATATATATTATATATATATATATATATATATATATATATATATATATATATATAAATGGATCTTTCCTTTTCCTATGTTCCTGAAGAAGAGCTCCGCTCGAAATGTAAAGCCCTCCTTCTTCCCTTCCTTCCTGAGTGTCCAATAATACTATATTTGTTCCACGTCCTCGCATTATTGTGTTTTGTCTTTGTGTTTTCATGTTTGGATTAACTTTATATATAATATATATAAATACATACATACATCATCATCATCATCATCGTTTAACATCCGCTTTCCATGCTAGCATGGGTTGGATGGTTCAACTGGGGTCTGTGAAGCCAGAAGGCTGCATCAGGCCCAGTCTGATCTGGCAGTGTTTCTACGGCTGGATGCCCTTCCTAACATATATATATATATATATGTATATATGTTATGTGGGAGCTTAGAAATTACAATTTGGTTGGGTCTGGTGTGATGTTAGATCATTGGGAGTAAGGCACCCTTTAGCTTTTGTTAAAGCATGCCTCAAGGAGAAAGCAGAACAAGAAGTTGAACTTGGTGGATGATCTGGGATTGAACATTAAGAGAAGAACTCCAAATTTAAATCTTCTCTGCCCTTAAGTATCCAAGACAAGATAAAGACTTTAAGCTAACCCATCAGTAAATAAGGCAGAAGAAAGAGAAGAACTGAATTCCAATTGTTCGTATATCTCCCAAAGAGAGTATAAAAATGCAATGAATGGGTTGTGACTGGTTCTTGACCTTCAGCCATGATTATGGAAATACTTATTCAATAATTATGGCAATAACCTGATGGCTATGTAATCGTAACAAGTATCATGGGACATAGCTGTGTTCTCTATAATCTTTGCCTGCAACAGATTTTCATTATCATTCAGAACTATTTCCCTTTATTTATGTCCACTGGAAAGTCATGAGAATTACGATTCCTTTAATATCTTCCTTCAAAAATCAATATAGCTAAACACTAACAGGTGGATGACATTATTCAGTATGGGACGCCCTGAGTGAATTTAAGATTTATTTATGTTTGTTTCCATTTGGCCCAGTTTGTTGCATAAAAACTCATGTCTGTGAATACTGAGTCCATGCTTAATTAGACAATGAGGTCTGATTAATAAGTATCCTGACTGTTGCCATAGTAACAAAGCTAAAGCATACAGAGTAAAGCTGCTTGGCACATATTGACCTTGACTTCTTATTTCTTTATTGCCCACAAGGGGCAAAATATAGAGGGGACAAACAAGGACAGACAAACGGATTAAGTCGATTATATCGACCCCAGTGCGTAACTGGTACTTATTAAATTGACCCCGAAAGGATGAAAGGCAAAGTCGACCTCGGCGGAATTTGAACTCAGAATGTAGTGGCAGACGAAATACCTATTTCTTTATTTCCCACAAGGAGCTAAACACAGAGGGGACAAACAAGGACAGAAAAACGGATTAAGTCAATTACATCGACCTCAGAGTGTAACTGGTACTTAATTTATCGCCCCCGATGAATTTGAACTCAGAACGTAGCGGCAGATGAAATACCTATTTCTTTACTACCCACAAGGGGCTAAACACAGAGGGGACAAACAAGGACAGACAAATGGATTAAGTTGATTACATTGACCCTAGTGCGTAACTGGTACTTAATTTATCGACCCCGAAAGGATGATAGGTAAAGTCGACCTCGGAGGAATTTGAACTCAGAACGTAGCGGCAGACGAAATACCGCTAAGCATTTCGCCCGGCGTGCTAACATTTCTGCCAGCTCGCCGCCTTGACCTTGACTTCTGCTGTGCATGTACACTACGTTTTAACATTCTAGCTCACTTGTCCTGTTTATAGCAGTGCTTGGAAATAATGTGTGTAATGTGTGATTGTCCCATTGACCATGACAGAAAATGTTGTCATGGCGATACGTACTCAGAGGCCTAGGCAAAGTTGCAGAAAGTTTGTGGAGAGGAGTTTATTAGCCACACACAAGTGTACGGGTGGTTCAGATGTTTCTAAGATTGCTACAAAAATGCCAATATTGATGATTGTTCTGGGAAACCTGCAGTCAGTAGAACTGCAAAAAACATTGCAGATATGCATGCAGCTTTGAGGGGAAATTGTCAAATCACCATCGGTGAGTTGTCAGAGGATGTGCAGAATAATTACGGTTCAGTTCATTCCATTATCACTGAAGATTTGGGTATGAGATGCATGCCTGCCAAGTTTGTGCCAAAACTGCTTTCAGCTGACCAAAAAGACACTCGGGTTTCAGTTGCACAAGATCTCCCTGATTGTGTCAAGAATAGTGAAAACATTTTAAAACTTTGCGTAACCCTCTGAGCAGGTATCACCAAGCCTTTGGCAAAATCTGATGCAGATTCTCGTCTCAACTTTCTGTGTCATGGTCAATGCAGCAATCACATGTTACACACATTCCTTCCAAACACTGCTGTAAACAGCGAAAGTGTGCTAGAACATTAAAACTTAGTGCACACGCACAGCAGAGTTTGAGGTCAATCTGTGCAAAGGAGCTTCACTCTGTGTGCTTTAGTGTCATTACAATGGCAACAGTCCGGATACTTATTGATCAGACCATGTACACCACAGCATCATGATTATTCACATGCTCAGCTAGTCTAGAAACAGCTGTAAGAAACTCTGTATATCTACATTCTCTATCTAAATTAAATGTCTTGTTTATATATATATATATACACATACACACACACAGATATACTCATACATACACACACATTTATACATATGCATATATATATATATATGTATATATATATATATATGACAGGCTTCTTTCAGTTTCCGTCTGCCAGACCCACTCACAAAGCTTTGGTTGACCTGAGGCTTTAGTACAAGACACTTGCCCAAGGTTTATATACATACATACATATATATATATATATATATATATCTATATATATATATATATATATGCATAGATATATGTGTATATGTGTGTGTACATGTGTATGTGTGAGTATATATATAATAGAAAGAGAGGGGGAGAGAAAGTGAAAGAGAAAAGCATGGGTAGACATGAACTGGAGGGGATATAATGATAAGTATGTCACATGGATAAATAAATATATCTTCACTTCTCATACATCCTGACTTTAATGGCTTATATATACACATATGTATATATACCATAAAAAGTCAGGAGGTATGAGAGGTGAGTAAATTTATTTAACTACTTGTCATCTTTAGGATTACAGCTGTTTCACAGCCTTAATTATGTAATAATAATTTCGGTGTTTAAACAAATTATGTTTACATGTCTGCACTAAGATGTATGCAACACATTATACAATATAGTTGAATATTCACAAACCAATGTAGATAATTTGAAGCATTGGTGTAACTGCAATGTTCTGGTGATCTGATGAGCCAGCTTTCTGTACCTGCCATGATTTGTGAACATACAATTTTACTGTATAATGTATAGCATGCATATTAGAGCAGACATGTAAACATATGCTCCAGTATGGCTGCAGTCTAATGACTGAAACAAACAAAAGATAAAAGATGTACACTGGAATTATTATTACATGAAGAAAGCTCCTAAGGATGACAACTGGTTAAATAAATATATTCACTTCTTATACCTTCTGATGCCTCATGATAAAGTTTCATTGATAGGATCTCCCAGATTTCAACTGCATGGAACTCCTCTGTATTGGATTACTATGTGGCATGTTAGCCGAGTCCACTGAAGGAGCTTTTTGTAATAGTCACACCATTATACGAATCCATACATTACACTACACACACATAAAAACACAAACACACATACATATATAATATATGTATATGTATATATATATATATGTGTGTGTGTGTGTATAATTAAATATATATATATATATTTATATATACAGGGAGAATTCACAAAAAAACAAAAGACGAAGACAGGTGGTGTAGAAAACAAACAGATGTATTAGTATAACCCTCGGGAATTGAAAAAGTCTAACGTTTCGAGCCTAGGCTCTTCCACAGAAAGGAGCACAGAAAGAAACAAGTAGAGAAACAAGGAGAGAAAAAATGTGTGTAGTGGCTAACGATCTATCACGGCGAAGGATATATATATATATATATCCTTTCTTTGAAAAACAAAATAGTGTCAGGAAGGCCAAGCGTGGAAAAATGGACTAAAACGTAAGAAATAAAAACAAAAACGAAAGAATATATATATCATCATCATCATGCAATATCTGTTTCCTGTGCTGGCATGGGTTGGATGGTTTGGCAGGAGCTGGCCAGCTGAAGAGAAGCCCAGGCTCCATGTCTGTTTTGGCATGGTTTTTACA